>NC_088201.1:222476455-222697616 GCF_037126465.1 Ornithodoros turicata
TTGGAGAAGACCCTTGCTCCAGAAAGTTGATGAAAGATTTCTTCCGGGTGAGGGAGTGGATGGGAATCGATGACGACGGCTTCATTCGGAGGCGGAGGTCCACACATAGGCGAATCTCTCCAGTTTTGCGCCAAGCGACCACTACCGGAGATACCCATTCAGAGGCGTCAATCCTTTCAATGACACCCGCTTCTTCTAGCCTTTGTAATTCCGTTGACACTTTGTGCCTAATTGCAATAGGTAAACGACGAAGCTTCTGTTGCACGGGAGTGACTGAGGGCTTTACTTTGATCTTGTGCAAAAACCCTTTTACCATTCCCAGGCTACTTGAAAATGGGGCCGGAAATTTGAGAGCGTACTGAGGTACAGTATCTGCATTCATAGCTTGTACTTGGTGACATTCTCGTGTTGCAATTTCGAGAGAAATGTCTAACGCTTGTAGTAAATCGAGGCCCAGAACTGCTGATCCTTGTCTCACAACGTGAAAGTGTCCTGTTGTTTGTCTTTCACCAAAAGCAACCTTCGCAGTGAAGACTCCCAGTACTGGTATGGGTTTTCGAGAATAGTCAGTGAGTTGCGTCAAACTGTTGCGTAATGCTACGTGCTTGAAATTGGCCTGAAATAATGAGTTCGGTATGATGAGTACCGACGAGCCCGTGTCAACCAGGAGATGTATAGCAGTGCCCTCCACTCGGATCTCGCAGTATATAGGCTCTGTCGCACCCGTTGTGAGAACTTGTGCTCCCGCTATGTTCTTAAAGGTCAGATATGCCGATTTTGAAGTGCCGCAGAACTGAGTGATACTCGCGCTGTGTGTTCATTACCGAACACTGAATATGTGTGCGAAATATCTTGCTCCAACTGTTCGTAGTTTTTTAGAAAACAGTTTTTTTAGTTCCGACGCCCGGCCGTCAGACCGTCGGCAAACCCTGCGCACGGGCGCACCGACGTCACTGCTCTCGGTTTATCTGTCTTTGGCTTGGCTGGACTCTTGGCTTGGCCGCTTGGCTTCTTTCGTTTCGTCCTCTGTGCATCGTACGTAAGCGAACAGCTGTTATGTTGTTGCTAAGCCGGAAACAAAGCATGTGAATATTTTTTTTTTGGCACGGCGTCGTTTGCAAAGTGCACTTCCTTGTTCTGACCTTGCCTTTTATGGGCTGGAGCGATATACGTGATATGCCACGGCGAAGTTGTCGAAGATGCGACGGCGCTACGCTGTTAGAACAATTCATCGGAGCATTCAAGTGTTACGTATTATAAGCTGCCAGAAGACCAAGCAGTGCGAAGCTCTTGGCTGACAGTGGTGCCTGCTAATTTCCACTGCAAAGATTTCGTCCACGAATGTTATCATAGGTTACGCGCGACTCCAGAGGCAATTTGGAATCTCGGCACGAAATCGTCTGATGAAAATCTGAGGTGCCCGACGCACAACATTTTGAACGCGCCACGGAGGATCAAGGCAAAAAATGAGAGCAAAAAAGGTAAGACGAGGTTCAGATATTAAAAATAGCAAGCTTAATGAATCGATTGTGCAGCTGTCCAACTGCGCTTACTCTGATATAACCACGATTAACAACACAATAGTATTGATAATCTAACTTCTGAATTATCACAGGTGCACGCTGAAGGCGGAAATGAAGCATGATCTGGCTTGCATCTGGTGCATGAAGAAATTGCTGACACGTTAGTTGCAGTCTACCTCCACCAACAGGTATGACAATGATGTGATGTTATAATTTGAGTATTCACCTATGTTCAACTTTTGATGTGCACTCGCATGCAGACATCTTGACACCACTTTTAAATCTGCCCTCAAAGTTACAACCTGTGCTTTCAGGGTGGAAAACAAAGGTTGCCATTCTGATTAGCTGCTATCTCCCAGTTCAAGCACTTTTGCTGTCTGGACACTGGTTCCTGTGGATAGGGTGTTACAAGCTTCACTGTCTGATATAGAAGCTACGTTACATTAGTTCAGTTAATTTGTCTTTTGCACATTTTTGTTACTGTTAGCTGGATTACTGTTGGACATACAATCCTTTGACACACCGAAGCTGATGTCGCCTCTGATAACGTTTTAGAATTTTCAGTGTCATCAACGTCCATTGAGGAAGGTGCCTTTACTATCTGTGAATCTTTAATTGAAGAATAGCCCAGAATTCATGTTAACATTGTCTACTCTTATTAATTCACTGTCTGTGTTCTGAGAGCTAAGAAAAATGGAAACTGTTTATTTGTCACAACTTCACACTGGATGTGGTACTGGCTTGACATGTAAGCTAAAATACCTGGATTCTACAATAATTGTGTTCAACTTGGTGCATTACTGTGGGCAATGCCACATTCACTACATTTTTAGTGGGTCTGGTGCACAAATACTGTGTGCATACTGCATACATACATACTGTTCGATAGACAAAAATACCTGAGCAGTGCTGTGTAGTCTTTTTACCCAAAGTCCATACACTTACTGCAAAGTCACAGTACGTAGAACAGCAATGTGCAGGTATGCTGCGATAGAGATGTACAACAGAAAGAAGACTGTTGAGAGCATCTAAATCTTAATGAGACGAGACTTTCGTGCACAAGGCTGCTCTTGTTAATGTCTAATATGAAGTTACAAAATCCCAGAATATATAAAACATGTTGTAATGTAGAGAGCGAGGGTTGGTACAGACATAAAAATAATTATACAATCATATATAATAAAATAAAAAGGGGGTACAACTCCCCCCTCAACTCAACTCGACAACTCAATAACTCTACTTATTCTCTACATTACAACATGTCATATATTCTGGAATCTTGTAATTTGATGTTAGACCTCAAGTACAGCCTTCTGTGCGAAAGTCTTCTTTCTGTTGTGCACAATCATTATAGAGTAAATATGACTATCCATTTCTTGTCATTAAATGCTTTTTCTTTTTCTTTTTTCTGCAGTGATGAGCATCCATAAGGACACATGCCAGAAAGAGAGTCTCTTTGGGATGACAAACCCTCATCACCTCCTGAGGATACAATGGTTGACGAATGGTTCTCAAGTACATCGAAACTTCAACAAATAATTCATGAAAAAGCCAGTCAGTGCTAGCACCAGGAATTGAACGTGGACCGTCCTGCAACCAGTCTACATTTCAGGCGCTCATTGACTTTTGGTGAATTACTTGTTGACTTTGTCCCAAGGTGGAGCTCGCCACAGCTCATTTGCCTATCTGTTAATATTGTGGCGTGTGTTGCGTTTTTCTCTTTGTGTGTTCCAGACTCAGAGCAGTTAATTTGGATCAGGTCAGGTACATTTCATTTAGACATGGCCAACGTAAAGTGGTGTTTCTCAACACAACGTAGCAGTGGCCTTCATGCATTACTGCTACGGCCATTAAGCATGAATGGAAAGCTGCACATTATGCATGATGTAAAACCCCAAGACTAGGGAACACGAAGGGACAGACACAAACACGTCCCTTTGTGTTCCCTAGTCTCGGGATTTTACCTATGCATCATCTTCACCAGCTCGCTTGCTTCCTAGCCATTTTTTCTGCCCATTATGTTCACTCTACTTTTATCGTGTGCTATATAATCTTGTTCAAGTTCTGTCAAACGACGTGTAATGCTATAAAAAAATTCAGTACACTGTTTATGTGGGTTGAATGGTAGTGCATGAATGCAGGAAGGGAACTGTCATGTTATGGCAATTCGGTGGTTAGCTTTCGCCGGCGTATCATGTCAAGCCATGTTATATTAATTTGGAACATGTTCTTCTTAGTAGCCAGAGCAGCTGATACACAGTGAGAACATACCCCATGTGTGTTTGTCTTTTCCACCGCAGCCCTTGGGTTTCCTCCCTGATTGCTACACATGTCAGGGATAGGTTTCAGAACCGGTAGTTCCCGCCAAGTGTGAATTGCTTTTCAGGGGATCATCACGCTGGCAGATGAAACATATGGTCTAAATTATTTGCAGGACAGGAATTGCGTAGCTTCACACAAATACTACTACTACGACGTAAGAGTGGTTTCAAATCTAGCTTTTTTGTGTTCCTGACATTATCGCACGAGATGTAGTATCCACTATGATCCTTTATATGGGGGGTATGTACAGTGCAGTCAACAGATGCTATTTACAAATCTGTGTTTTCTACTGTGTTGAAATGGGGTAGTTTGTATCTGAGAGCCATAGTGAAACACAGGCAGCCAAGGACAGACTTTTGATGCCCTCGAGAAACATGGCAACACATTGCAGGGACTCTGGATGCTGCCTAAATTTCCAGAACACACAGCTCAAGGCAGCGGTTAAATAACAAGTGGTTAGAAAAATCCAAGACAGGTGCATGTGTAAGCAGTCCGCTGTTGGATTTGCTTCTGTCCGAGATACGTTATCTCAAAGGGGATGCACGGACACACTCAGAATGATACTAGGGCTGCCTGTGAAATAGAATGAGGAGAGGGGAAGATATATAACCCTTTTTTCTTGTCTGTTATTCTATTGGTTAAATTGTCATTTGCTTAGCAGCATATATGTGTATATTCCAGAGTCTGCTAATAAATATATCAGTTTAGAGCTAGCAGTTGCATTGCAGATGTCTCATCCTGTCCTTGGCTGCTTGTGTTTCACTATAGCAATGCTTGCTATTGCAAAAACAGAAAACAAAAAAAGACAATAGAAAAACTTGTTAAAATTTGTTAATTTTGAAAAATTGTTAATTTTGAAACTGTACTGTGCTGAGGTACAAAAATGGAATTGTCATATCTGCATTTGAGCATATAGGAATAATTTGTAAGTACTTTCCTTGTTGACATTAATATTTGCACCAGGTCACAACATTGTTGATTGATGGAAAATGTAAATAAATATATTTATTTGCTTGCCACACATTGTTGATTGATGGAAAATGTAAATAAATATATTTATTTGCTTGCCAAACAATGCACAAATGTCTTTTCTAGTGAGATATTCCCTGTTCACCAGACATAAATGTGGAAAAGTTAAAGGGGCACAATGCTGGTAGAGTCTAGCGTTGCTTTTTGCCACTTCACATATATTCACTGTTATTAGTGTGCACATGTAGGAATAGGAAGGTAGAGCATGCGCATAAAAAATTTCGTATGCAGCCACACATATGGTTCAGAAGATTAATGGACGATGTCCAAGCATATACAATTGTGCTTCATGTGCAATGGGTATGCTAACAGATTGCTTCCATGAAACCTTTTTATTTATTTTTATAAATTCTTTTCATAAATGTTATTTTTTATTTTATATAAATTTCATCTTACATATTGTATACTTATATTTTTATAAATTAACAACTCAAGTTACACGGCCCCTGTAAGAGTGCCCTCTTTAAATGGTTTGGTAACGTGTCTCTAATGTAAAGGTAAGAGGCCATCGAGAATGCTGCAGACAAGGCTGCAACTTACATATTGCTTATCATGTCCTACATACAAAGTGATTTGTACAATAATTCCTGAGCACGGAATTAATTCCAAGGCTGGCCAGTGATGTCCCCCAAAACGACAAGTCACATAATTGCCTCTACCACTTTTACACCCGATGGGCTGAGTTGTGAATTGAAAGAGCGCTCTACAGAAGGATAAGGGACACCTGATTTCTAGGATCTATGCTATGCCCTAACTCTTCAGACACCACATTTTTAAAAACACCATTTCTAAGTGGCAATATGTGCTCTGGTACTTCTTTTGCGTCTGCATAGTGTGCAACCACACGGCTACTGGAGCTTTCGTGTGCATGTTTTTGTGCGACGGTGCTCATTAGTCATTACAAACAATATCCAGATGTTAGACATAAAATGCAGTAGTTTGTAGCGTGCCACACAACGCAGCGTGGGGGTGTGATTCAAAGAAAGCTTCTGGAAAATGCACAGAATCCCACAAAAAGTTAAAAATGTGATTTGTATTTCGTTTTACGTCTCTCGTCGTTACATACCATCGTCGACGCTGTTGCACATTGATAAATCGTACGTAAAACTTGTCCCATAGCAGTATGCGGTTTCTCAAATACATAGCACAATTTTTTCCTGCCGGAATAAAACGCTGTCGGCATTTTCTTGCTAACACGGCTGTCGAAACGTCAGTCTCTACAATGGGCAAGTGCTGTAGAGGGGCTAACGCAGACGCGACTTGATACAAATTGTACGTGCTCACAAAACACAAACGACGAATTCCAGTCACAACATCGCACAGAGGTTGGTTCGCGAATGAGTTCGCAGCTGCTGCACTGTTTACTTATCGCGGAACGGTGGAACCCGGCTGTCCGCCATCTTCAAGCACAGATACGTGAAGCCGCGAGAAGCCGTAGCTGAAATCCACTGACAAGTACGAAGGCGCGTACACGTCACAATGCCCGTTCGGGTGCTTCTACGTCATAAAAATGGCTGCGCCCATGTGTGTTTCGGAATGAATTATCTATTTTTTTGACATGGTACTGTACCGAACTGAGAGAATGAAGGTGCATTTTGGGGAGAGCTGGATGTGGGCTTTCAGAATATCACAACCGTTTCGACTATTTGGGATATCGGCATAGCTGACCTTTAACTTCTTTCGTAGGACGGGCGCTCTTGCAGATGGACGCGAAGTGTCCCTTCTTGTTGCACTTTTTGCAGAGTTTGTCCTTTGCCGGACATAGGGGATCATTCGCTAGGTGATTATAGAACCACATCTGTAACATGTATGTTTAGCGTTTTTAACTTTCTTCACTTGTCTTTGCTTGCTAATCGCTGCTACTTCAATCTGGTCAGGCAAGGTGGCTGAAAGGATGCGAGATTCCCGCATAGCTTGTTCTACTTGACACGCTATAGTGATAGCGGTATTGAGCGTAAGGTCAGGTTCCAACAGTAGGCGATCACGAACTTGCTTTGCCGCAATTTTCTCAACTAGTTGATCACATATCATTTCTTCTGTGAGATCGTTGAATCTGCATGTAGACGCTAAAGCACGTAATGCTGTTACGTGCTCTTCAATATTTTCACCAGGAAGCTGGCTTCTTTGCCGAAATTTTTAGCGTTCGACTGTTGTGTTAACTGTCGGTGTGAAGTAGCTGGTCAACTTGCTTACCGCTGTGGCGCAGGAACTGTGACTCGAAGTTGAGCCTTCAGACGTTGAAGTTTCCGGTAGAGCATACGGGCGAATCACCTCGGGTAGAGAACGGAAGATCCGCTGCCCTTCAACCCCTAGGCAATTCAGCAGGACGGCTGTCTTCCTGGCATCTCCGAAACGCGTTCCTCCAGAGGCCTCCAAGTACGTATCGAATAGTAGATGCCATTCCGGCCAGGGAATAAGTGGCTTACCAGGTACAGCCAGAAACGGTGGCGGAGGTTGTAGGTTCATTATAGGTCGGCTGCGCCAAATATGTTGTATCTTGTAAGGGCAAGCTCCCACCACACGACATAGTTACTAACTTTAATCTCTTCAGAATTATCGAACACTCCGTTTCTTTTACCTCCTCTTCTTTTCCCCCCTCTGTCACGTCTTCCTCTTTTCACAACATAACAGACTCGTGTTGTGTATCAACACTGAATTAGTTTAAATGCGATAGACGAGCTGTGCGAAGAGGTACCTCCAGTTAGGATCTTGGGTATTTGAAGCCTGTGGCAGTTTCTGTGTGGAAGGCTCGCCAGACCCTGTTCGCTGCACAGGCTGGGATGACCATGTTTTTGTTTTTGCCAAGCTTGTGGTAAAAACACGTTGCAAATATATCCATATCGCAGTATATCCATATCGTCTACGCAGATGTACATAAAATATAATTTAGGCAAATAGGTAGCCGGTCACAGTACAGGGTGTGTGTCGTGGCATTTCCACATGTACTTGAGAGCGACTGCAATTTATCTGCACACGCCCTGTATATACACATGCTGTATTCTTTTAGAAGCTAACATTTATATTTTTACATTTCAATGAATCGAAAGTAAGAACACTCAATATCGCTAAAAACCTAAGCACAGGGCAAGACATAAAAAGGTGACTTAGCAGCACACAGGTGACACAGCACACTGACAATTACACAGTTGCCTATATTGCTTTTCTCCAGTTCACAGTTCTGTATTGTGTCGTCTTTTATGTGGTGTGCCCTGTACTGGAGTTTTTGTGTGGGAGAGATTTACTGAACGAATTTCACGTGGGCACTATACAACAAGCACAACACACACACAAGATCAACGATACAGGACGATACAAAATGCGGCTATTAACAAATGAGAGGGAATGAATGATAAATGATCATGGATGGGGAGAAATATGTACAAAATATGAATACGCTTATACGCTTTAGCGACTTTAATGCAGGACCAAACCAATTTTGAGCGACCAAATTTTAACATCGTTCGACACGGCCAAATGTGACTTACTTGAGAATATGGTCGCTCATAGGTTCGCGCTGCCCAGGGAATTCAATATATATCACGTTCAGGACAGTCGTATTGAGGCATAGAAGTTGGAAATCTGCGTGGGATGTAATGTACTCATGTTGCTGTCATTCGGCTGCGCTTTCGGGGTCCTTGCATCACAAGCATTCGATCCCCTTCGGCATGATGACACTCCAGCCGCACCGGCACCTTAAACAGCAAGTACGCATTAAATATGAGGACACGAAATTTCAGAGAACGCGTTTACGTGTTCGATCACAGTGTGCGTTAAAAAGCTCATCGCTTACCTGTCTGTCGAAGACAGGCGACTGATTGCTTCATCTGTGACCGATGTTCGTAGAGCTTAATTGAGTTGGGCTCGCATTTGCGGCATCGGCGACGTTTCGAAAGCGAGGCTTCCGAACTGTTCAGCACACAGAACTTCCTTCTCGATCCCAGAAAGGTCAGAAAAACGTCGAAGTCTCGAAGTCTCCGCATTTCTTACTTCGACGTCCATACTGAAGATCGCTTTCCGGATGCCGCAGCTCTCACAAACTAACAACAGAACTTCCGGTCCGGGCGCCCAATGAAACATGAACCTCATGTTTTCGTCACGCACACGCAAATTGGCGGATAACCACTACAAATAGGCTAGATTTCGGCGCCGATTGCGTGAGTTGAGGAGGAAAAGCCAAGCTAGATTTCAGCTCCCTCGTTTGGCAAACTTTGCCGCCGCGCACAGCCAAAATATTTCGCGTGTGGCTTGGAGGCATATTATACCTTCGTAATAGATGCAAACGAAACATTTGTTGAACTTCTGGTCAGAGTCCCTTTAAGACTGCATTCCCTACGCCATGCAGGTTAGATACCCGCAAAAAATCTACGAGACTCATTAGTCAACGCTAGAATCAGCAAAAACAACACCCGCCACAACGGAACATGTCCATGCAACCTCCCGCGTTGCAAACCCAAGCAGCACAATGTACTGAAAGTCGAGTGCAATAGGGGTGGACGGTATGTGTCCTATAAATGTTCTTTTGTTTGACGAGTCTGTTCGAGGCCTTTCACCTATCCGTCCACCCCTATTGCACTCGACTTTCAGTACATTGCGCTCTCTGGGAAACATCTATCTAACCTAATTCTGTGTTAGTGCCACGAAGCAGCTGTCGCTATGAGCTGCGGTTGGAAAACATGCAGGCACGTACAGCACGCCAACTATGTCAAAAGCAAAGCCATAAATTGCACCCACTTTGTCAACCGCGCATTCACACGTACTGCTCCGTTATAGGGTTGTTGCAATGAAGTTTGCGCAGCGCCATTTCGGGCCTAAACAGCCACGCAACCCAACAGTAGGTAGTTTCATCAGCGGGTTTTGCATGGTGTGTCAAACGGCATGGTGCCAACGAAAGCTACAAAACCTGTAGGAGATCCACAGAAAAAGCGGTGCTTCTTGAAAAGCGCGAACAACCCGAGACCGCGTGTTTGAAACTGCCGCGTCGTCTGCTAAACTAGGGAGTTGATGAGCTAAACATGATTTGGGGTGCTGACGCTGCTGCTCACTCGCGCCACCTGGCTAAGAGCAACATGCCCATACAGCGTGTCTCGTAAACGTACCATTATAATAAATTGACTACGCCACATAGAATCACGCTGTCAGCATCATTTGTTCTTACTAGGTTTTTGCCACCTCGTGATGCGAATGTCACGTGTCCTAAGTTTTACTATGCCAGTTTTTACGAAATGAACAAGAAAATTTGCTAAGTAAAGATGTCTTTTTACCCCACCAATGTGAAGAGCGTGCCGAATGTACTCAAGTTCAGGATAATTCACACGGATATTGAATAAATAAATTTAAAAAAAATAAAAACTGAACGTCATGGGTTTCGAAGCCCTAGCGGTGCAACCCTAGCGCTCTATCACTTTTTGCGCGCCCACCCCGCCTGACTGACGAAACGAGGTTGCTAAAGCAAGCCCACACCGGGCATTAACAGCGCACGCAGTAAGAGTGCGCCCGTACAAACACGCTCAAAATTACAACGTGCAGCAAATGAACGTTTTGCTTTTTTCAGCTGCGGTACCAGATAAGACTGGCATGGCTTATCGCGTCCGTGTTCCGCTGACATTATGGCGTTGCTCACTTTCATTTCAAGAGCTCTCACTTCTTCTACTGCCCCTTTGTGGGCTGGGCATTGAATGCGGCGACTGCTCAATACAATGCATTGGTGAAACTGGTCAATCAATGAACAACGGCCTTACCGGCCACAGAACCGACACCCCCAACAACCTCCCTAAAACAGTTGCCGAAACATTTTAACATCCCTATACATTGAACTATACACACTTGAAACCTAGTTCAGATCCACACGCGTCAGACGTGACCGGCAGTCATATCTCATATACATGTTCAACGTTATTCACCCATTCGAATTTATTTTTTAGTTGACCCCACAGCTTAGGAGCGTTCCATTAAAAGCTGGCACTAAAACGTCACAAGGCGCCCCAGAAACACTTCATTGTAGAACACTTTTAATCCCTTTCTTGGCATTATTTCTCTCCTTTGTATTTTCTATCAACGCAGTTGTTCTTTCCACAGCCCCTGCTTACTTTATATGCGTCGTTTTCTCTTTCAGCTTATTTGTTTTGCAACACTCAGTGATATATAAGGGGAAAAAATTAGCAGGAGCTCTTTGGCTGCACGTATAGCATATGTTTGTAAGTCAAACGTAGCCATGTCAGTACTGGACAACTGTTTCGGCCTTCTTGGGCCTCATCAGCAGTACGCAGGAGGCAACGTTTGAGCGGATAGCGTCAGAAGGTCATGTGGCACGTGATGCCTGCCGTCAGGGTGTCCTAAGACACCTCTGAAATCCCAGTGCAAAGCCGGTCAAGTGTATAAATGAAAAAAAAAAAACTAGCAGGAGCCCTTTGGCTGCACATATAGCATATGTTTGGCATTTGACTAACAACACACCCTGACGGCAGGCATCACGTGCCACGTGACCTTCTGACGCCATCCGCTCAAACGTTGCCTGCCTGCGTACTGCTGATGAGGCCGAAGAAGGCAGAAACAGATGCCGAGTACTGGCATATATATATATTCATGGAACGAGTCGACAGCACCAGAAGACAGGGGTTTCGCCGTGTTTCCGGCTCGTCAGCTCTGGCTACCTGCGCATCGTTCGTAATTGGCAAACCACGGGTCGCTCAGCGAACAATATACACATGGGAGAGTGACTGAGCACTCCTCAATGCCACCGTGCAAGCCAGCGAATTATAATGAAGGGAAAAAAGCAGTTAAAGAAACAAGTAAATGACACTAGACGTATTTGAAATTAAAAGTTACAGATTAAGATGCCTTCTATGGCAGCACGCAGAGAAACAGATACACATGGAACGATGCGACAGCACCAGAGGACACGTGTTTCGCCGTGTTTGCGGCTCGTCAGGTCTGGGTAGCTGCGCATCGTTCGGAATTGGCAAACCAGGGTCGCTCAGCGAGCAACATACACCTGGGAGGGTGACTGAGCACTCCTCAATGCCCCAGCGCAAGCCAGCGAATTATAATGAAGGGAAAAAGGCCAATAAAGAAACGAGTAAATGACACTAGACGTATTTGAAATCAAAAGTTACCCAGTAAACCAACAATGACCTGTGGACGTCCCCAGAACGTTCAGCTCTGGACAATAGAAACGTCCTTCGGATATCCTTTATCATCCCTAGGACGTCTGTGGGACTACCTGTAAACTGCCAAAGTCACATCCCAGGATATCCTCAAAACGTCCTTATAACGTTCTGAACTACATTTCGCGGACCTGAAACGGACCTTCTTTCCCATACTGTGTTGCCTTTTATAGTATGCCCCAAATGCTGATTATAATGATAGAGACAGGCATACTGGTGGACAGACTTGTTAGTACGATAATTATGCCTTAGCAATGGGTAAACACTGGAGGCTACACAAGACAACTGTCCTGTGCAGCCTCCAGTGTTCATCCACTGCTCAGATATAATAGATTGTCCACAAGCTTGGCTCAGTTCATGTTTGTTCTACTCAACGCTGTTTGCACATCAGTGCCTATCACAGGCAAGCGACAGAACATTACAAGAGTCTTTATTATATCTTCCAATATCAAGATGCTTTTTCCGTGCACATTATTCGGTGGCCCTCGACTCCTTTGAAGCGCGTTCTTTTCCGTGGCGCAGCCATCCTTTAATTGCAGTGTCTACTTCGAACTTGGTACACTGGTGAAGTTTCTTGTTTCGTTTAATGGCCTCTGAAACATATGAGAGTTGTTTTTTTAAGAATAACTTCGTTTTCCCCATGCTATACGGGACATCCAAAACAATTGCCTTGCCTATGCAACTTTCCCTCAAAATAGTACATTCAGTGTCAGTGGTATAATACGACTGTGTGAGTAGCTAAATTTTTTAGCTTGAGTCAAGTCTGAGTAGTACCAAATCACTGTTTTGAGTATACAAAATGAAGCACTTGATGAAAACAATGTACCATCTAAGGACACCATTGCCGAATGGCTGTTGCACCTGTGGCGTCAACTATGACGACGCCCACAAAATTTTGCCACATTCCACATGCACTTACCTGAAGTGTTAGTGTACTGAGTTTCTTAGATAACTAAGAAATTTGCCAAAACTTTTTTTTTCTGGACAGTAAGAAAGCACATGTATAGTTCTCAGTGCCTAAATCAACGTTTTTACATCCTATTAGAGGCCCCCAAAGCTAACTTTTTTTCTTGCTTGAAAATCCGGAGTTCTATAGTGAGCCAGTAATGCATTCTAACTTCTAAATCACTAACATCTGTTTGTGGAATCCTCTGTTTAACGTATAGAATGCTAACACTAACACGTCCCCATTGGCTGTGCTTTCCGTTTACTAATGCTTCATGCCTCCGTCCAGTTCCCTTAGAAGTCGGCCCAGGACGCACGTTCCCCCAGGGCGTCAGGCCTGATGTTGCCCACCTACGTGAGGCCGACAACGGCAAGCCCTTCCACCATCGTCACCACCACCACCACCATGACTCCGTCATTCTTCTGCTTGGTGCATTCAAAACTTGCTAAGTGCTTTGTACATCCTGTATATAAATTAAATTATAAGCTATGTCCTAATGAAACCTGTCGCAATCATTGTATTTTGTAATGTGTGTGTTATTTGCGTTGTGAAGAGATTTTATGATAAGTGATTACAGTAAGCACTATGCGGGTCACCACATAGGCCATTGTATCTTCTCATGGCACGGTGCATTTAACTAATTTCTGTATGACCAAAACATTGCACGACCATTTGCAACTTCGTAGCACGAAGATGCAGCTGCATACCAACAAAGTAAAACGGCGAAAAGTCCAGTTCAAGAAGACAGCGTCACACATCTTTCTTACCAAGAATGACCGCAGGGAAGTGGAGAAGGCAGAACTTTTTCTTGCCCTTCTGTCCCTTCCAGCTGTACCCAGATGCTAATGTGTCTGTCATAATATGCTGCAGCGCTGCCCTTGTTGCAGCGCCCACGTCACTGCCACCCAGTTCAGCTAGTTCTTGTACCTGCATGTGGATACATATGGCTGACATCAGTACTGTGGGTATGAGTAGTGTTCAGAGCTTGGGATCCCCAAATCCTGGAATTTCAGCATAAGTTAGTATCCCAACAAACAGTGGACTTTTTGCTTCAAGCGGCCCTTTCACCTTTTCACGAAAAATATAATTTGCTATGCGAAACCGAGTCAACACTGTCGTTCACGGCACATACAACGATGTGAGCTGCTAACTCATGTGAACATGCAAATCATACCAGAGAACATCCCTCGAGCAGCAAAAACCTCCCATGACATCAGAAGGTATATCTCTCTGCAGAATCTCTCTTGTCGTTCTTTTTTTTCTCTCTCGTGTTTCTTTTTTCAGGATTATCTGAATACATTTATACAGGTTTCTACCTTTTATCTGCAACAAATTTTCATACAAAGGAAGGGAGTTGCCTCAGGACAGAAGCCGCCGATATTTCGAACAGGGACTGTTCTTCTTCTGGGCGCCGTCCTCATCATTGGCATGGTATTTTAAGGGTTAGGTGTGACGTGTTTAAAGGTTCATGCGAATTGTGGGCCAACAGCCCGGAGGGAAGAAAGGGGAGTGCATACAAAGGGGAGAGCACTTAGGATGCTCTTACTGTTGTCAATGGATTACTCGACGAGGCCGCTACTAGGAAACGGTATTTGTTCAAACTTTTCATCAATCATTTAGTTATTGACTTTAAGTGCATTGCAATAGTGATATTATGCAATGCAGCAATGTGGTTGCACTGGGCAGTTGATGCACAGAATTTGGTGCAGGTCCTGTACTGAGAAAATCACCACTCCAAGAATTCTGCCCTGCCCCTCTCCGCCCCCCAAAAAAAATCCTGATGACACCCATGGTTTCAATTCGAGCATATTCTTGGCAAAGTATAAAGGCCCTTACCAGCTTTTCCTTCTTTCTCTCGTTCATGGTGGAGTTAAATAGCTCCAGCTCAGCTGAGCTTGAGAATGGAGCACTAATAATAAGTGCTGAGGTTGAAACGGGAGCTTGTTCCAAGCTGAGGCTGTGGCTGCTAAGTTCCTGCAGCAAGTCACCATGCTGCCGCTGTGTCAGGCGTAGTGTATACAGCAGTCGCAGAACTTGCTTCTGGAATTCTAAGAAAACAACAAATAATGATTGCCCTGTAAAGTGCAGGCAGCTTTTTTTTTTACATTGCGTTAGCAGATACAGCAATTGTTTTCAGCTGCTAAGAAAAAAATGTGGCCAATCACAGACTTTGCTGAACCACACAGCTTGCACCAATATTATAGACCAGAGAACACCAGACGTCTCAAAGGTTTGCAAGAATTTTTAGGTTTCCAGCCTTTCAATTTGGAGTGCACAATTGCAAAATTATTTCACCAGAGCACATGATGAGTTGTGGTGAAACCAATCTTCATGGTAAAGTTTCCTGGCAAGTTCCAGGAATTGAGCAACATCCCAATCACGGGGACAAATGTAGTGTAATTTCAGTGAGCTGCACTACCGAGAAAACTGTGATGGCTGTAAAGACACAGGGAAAGGATTGGGGGTGCTGGTCAATTTGGCATCACTATGAGACACACATGCCGCAGTGGTAAATGTCAATGCCCAGTTTGCAAATATGGTGTGGAAAAACAAGATATTTCCCAAGTAAGGTACCTATATAGAGGCTGTGGTACTGCTGTGCACTTAAAGGTGGCAGTCGTCAAAGAAGCCAGGCAAAGTCACACCTTGGATTGCAAATCAGGCGTTAAAGGGGCAACAAATGCAAAAACAAGTTGACTTCAAATCACATTACATGCTATGTTAATTTCGTACTTGTTATCATAATTCAAAACTTTGTTGCTGTTACAAAGCTACAATCAAAATTGTACTGCTTCGACGCTAAGCAGAGAATGTCTTTACTCTGCCACGCCATGCAGATAAGCCCGGTGAAAGATATAGTGCGCGTTGCAAAGCAGACTCATGTCTTTGTTCGAAGTACGTGCAGATAAGTGCTGCGAATAGAACATTTGCGAGAACTGTTGTGGGCTCATTCACTGAATGGGAATTGGAAAATGCATCAATGCGCATTATGCTGGAATATATGCAACACTGATATTCCATCCGTCCCAAACCCATCTGCAACCGATCGGCATTCACACGATTCTACTGCTGTCTCACTGGATGCCGCCAATCTATGCCATCCCCGGGATTCCATTCGTTGCCGCCAAAGACAGTTCCCTTTTCATTGGGTGTTTCCCCTAAGCAGTAGCATTGTGAACTAATTTTGTTTACACTCTACGAATTGAAACACAGACTTTCATTTGAGAGTAAGTCGTTTTTGGTAGTATGCGAATAATCTAGGATGTTAAGAAGGTTCAATCATAGCAATGTTTTACAAGAACATATTGTTGCTAATTCCAGTACCCTCATTTTTCCATCCCTGCTACTTGTATTTTGGAAACTTTAATCACGACATTTGCAAAAAAAAGGTGCTTGCAAACATTTCTACTTTTACAGTTCCCATAAATAACCCAATTAAATATAGAGCCCACAATTACATATGTGCTATTGCAGTACAAAGAAATGACACGACACTGTTACGTAGAGTACCCTGTTGTGAAGTGGGTTGCCGAATCGACTGTGTCAGCTGACTTGCACCAACCGGGTGCTCTTCCTGGTACTGTTCTGCAAGTGACATGAAATAACATTTTGGAATACTGGCAACGGGAACACTTCAACAGTGGAATGTCGTACAGTTGTACACACACACACAAGCTATATTCAGTGCCCAGATTGGGAATCGACATGGCTGTGTACCACCATTGCAAAAAATTAATAAGTCATTGCGATAGTGTCCAGAACACTCCTGGGCCCATACTCACCCACAACCATTCTAATCTGCAAAGCTTGCGCCATATGTACGTTTCCATAGAACGAATCATGTGCAACCATGCTTTTCTCGCAATTCTACAGGAATCAACTGAAAGCATTGCATGAGTGTCTAATTGCCTCTGACATAGGCTAACTACCTATCATAGTTAAGGCCTCGGGGTTTCCAACAATTCTGCAAAATTTTGTGGATTGCAGAATTCATCAGAGAATCATTTATCCATGAGTAGCACGATGTCGACTTTTATTGCAACATGCAGCGTCTCAGGAGAAGTATCGCATGCTCAAAGAAGCACGTGATAAAAGCACACGCTGCATGCTCTCCCGACTGCTCGAAGGTACATGTGAGCGTTCGATGTACTTACTCACATATTTTCTGTCATTGCATTATTTGCGCACCCCCATTGTAGCACTAAAAATGGGAAAACAAGCGGAGAAAATGTGTAAACCTGCGTTATTTGTGGTTAACCTGGTCTGCGTTATTTGTAAACCTGCATTTGTGCGCGCGGATATGTGCTACGTGCGTCTCAGCGACTGTGACGATTGCTTTTCACTATGCTATCAGTGCTTCCGAATTTATTCTGGTGCTATCGTTTCATATGCACCACTTTCGTGTGGCAGTCCACTGACACAGAGGACTGGTGTCACCAAAGAACACAGAAGCAAATTATGGACAAACACGCCATGATGAACTTTGCAGCACAACATGACAAAGTTGGTGAACATGGCGTGCATAGTCTGCAGCGGTATATGTGCGGTAATGATGCCAGCATTCTGTCTCCCGACTGTGGGCAGTTGCACGGTATTTGGGTGCTTATTTCGTGCTTGTGCGATACAGCGATAACTTTATCGGCTTTAGTGATATCTATTTGACTGGCATACTACTACAATTTTGAAATTTAGAGTCATTTGCATATCAAAACAAATGTTCCCATATAATTTGCGCTACCTCCAAGTTTTCAAACTTTTGGGGGGAGAAGAAGTACGCAAATTATGTGAGTAATTACAGTAATTGAGTTCTGAGATGGAATGAGGGTGCTTGTTCCGAATTTTGTGTCTACTGCAATTCTTATAAATTCTGTAGACCATAACTGTGTAAAAATGATTGTTGGCAGTAGATGGCATTCACTGTGGAGGAGAACATCATGCCATGCATATAATGTAACGCATAATATAATGTACAGTGAACCCTCGTTAATATGACCGCCGATAATCTGACATACGCGCTTTACGACCATACTCCTGGGGAACAATGAAGTGAAACCTCTGCCAATCACCCCCGTTAATATGACAATTCCGCGTTATGACCAAAATTGTCGGCAACGACCATGGTCATAATAACGAGGGTTCACTGTAATGATCATAAGATATTACGTAATGCTGAGCCACAACCGTTCTTTTCATCGATAAGATTATAAAATATATTTGTCCGCGCAAGAAAATAGTGTTCCCATTTCAAGCAGCCATTGACTCAGTCCCACAGAAAATCACTTAATTTACAAGTTATTACCACGGAATTTTGAATTTGCCGCAGCGGAAAGCAGCGATCTTAACCATAGCTCATGACAATGTGCAATAGCAATACCGAACAGCATAGCAGTGCATCCAAGGATCATTGTGAGACAAACAACAAAAGACAAAGACTGCACAGAAGATGACAGTCCTAAACAAAGACGATTCAAGATTAAAGGAAAACATGACCACTAGTGCACGGAAGGAGTGACATAGAAAATCTGCATAACAATCAGAGTCTGCCGCATGAAGAATGCCTTGATAAACTTCAACTGACATCCAACCCAGAGAATCCTTGTGCACTTGAGCTTTTAGCATAGTATGCATTACGTTAGCACTGACATACCCATGTGTGGGGTGAGGACGCAAGATGATGATCTTGATGAACGTCGTTCACAGATGTCAACGTCACTGAGACTTATGTCCTGTGATCTGGTCTCAACACAGGGCTCAACAGGTCCTAGGAGGCAAAGACAAGACATATATTTAGCATTGCATTAAACACAGCTCCATGTATTGGACTAGCATTTGCATGATAAAAGTGCGTGCCTTCAGCTTGTGGCTCCAGTGCTGGCAATGCGCGGAACTGCTGTCTCATTTCTCTTCTAGGAACATGTGGCTGCTTTCCTGCTCAGTAAGCAAAATACAGTAAAATCTCATTAACTCAAACACCCACCATCCAGACCAGTTAGTTTGACTTAAGCAGTATTTTGACTTATCAAACAACTCCCAAATTCTGGTAAAACTGGCCCCTAAACTGCTAGCACTTAACGAAATCTTCGACAAAATTGTGGATAACGTGCTCTTTCGTATCCGGAAGTCCGTGCCAATCTCTCCTTTCGATTTTGTGCCGGCTTCAATCGCTGCTATCAGCTCACGCTTTTTGGCAAGCGCGAGAGTCTTCAACCTGCGTTGCCCCAGCGTTGACAATGACATGTCGCACACAACTTAGCAGCACACACTAAGACTAAGCACACTAGTCATCTTGTGACCTGCAAGGCTCTGTGAAATAACTTTTTTTACTCATTCTTAACCTAACAAAGACCTTAGTAGAGGACAAGATCATAGCTGTTACCTGTTAATGGGGCCTGTGGGAACGTTGCTGGAATTGAGGGCAAGTCACTGACATGTACCTGGTCATCATCTGAAACCGAGACCTCGGGGTCCATGCATCTTCTCTTGCCTATTAAACAGATATAACATTAAGTCTATCAACTTTATTTGTCATAGCCCTTACCTGTCAATGGGGCCTGTGGGAACGTTGATGGAATTGGGGGCAAGTCACTAACGTGTACTAAGTCGTCATCTGAATCAGTGACTTTGGGAGGCATACGTCTTCTCTTGCCTATTAAATAAATATAAACTTAGTCTACCACTTTGATTTTTGCTTTGCCAAAAAATTGCTGTGGGAATGAAAGGGCCTAACTAGAATAAGCTGCTACAAGTTTAAAGAGGGCACTAGTTTAGGAGCACTGCAGGAAAAAGCTGCAGGACCTAAGCTTTTGTGCTGCTCAAAAAGTATACAGTGACAATTCCAGTAAACAGAGATAAAGTAGCTGAGCAGGCCACATCCTGGCATCACTCCCTTTTTCCTGTGTTGCTTAATTCCAAGAATTCTTGTTACTGAAGAACATATTTCTGTCAGCAGCTCCTGCTGTTATCAACAAAATACACATGTAGTCAGTGACAACATAAGTCATACACTTGTCCCCACCCTCGCACAAGGATCGCTCTGCGAATGGTTGCGGCGCTGGCAAATGGGGACTGGGGGGAGGGAGAGAGACGGTACTACATCACGAAGGGGGAGCGTCGTGCAAACGCTGGTAGCCAATCGTAGGAGCCTCGGTGGGCGGTCTCAATTGTAGGACTTCAGTTGCCACTCACTATAGGTCTACAGAAGAATGAACAAAAAAAGTGTGTAAAGCATCGTACATATGTATATATGGAATAAAAAAGATCCCTGAAGAGCAGTTTCATTTGTTGCACAATTAGACTACACCTTTTAATTCAATGATGCTCAACACTTATAGCCCTCGATTAAAATTTGCCTGTATCTAGTCTGACTCAATATCTCCCGCCACCAATCTTTGCCATCCTCGGGATTCCATTCGTTGCCGCCAAAGACCGTTCTCTTTTCATTGAGTGTTTCTCCTAAACAGTAGCATTGTGTGAAGTAATTTTGTTTACATTGTACGAATTGAAACACGAACTTTCATTTGAGAGTAAGTTGTTTTTGCATTCCTGTCCATTTGGTGTCACGGTTTCTTTTTTCAAGTCCACCATACGCACAATTCAGCTTCTGCGCATGCAAGTGTGCGTTAAGTAATTCTACTCGACAACGTCACATCAATGCCACTTCATCCTACATGGCCCCATCGTGTCATATTTAACAGCACATCTGTTAATTGTTGAGTAAAATCCCATACGCTGGAACACTTTTCCCAAGCGTGACTTTGCAGGTCTGGAGCAAGGCGTGCCTACCTAATTACATGGGCAAGTGGTTCCCAAATTCGGTCATGATGTGACCCACAGAACTATAGAACAACACATTTCCCATTCCCTGTGGCAAAGGTTGAAACTTTCCAATGTCAGTGCAAGAAAATAAGTGGAAGTGAACACTGTAGCATACAAAGTGGGGAAAACGTTATTCGTAGGTAGTTCAGGTCACAACATGGATTCAACATAAATACATAATGCGTAGAAGTAAAAGCAAGATTGTGTCATGTATCAAAGACATTGGGTTAGACAAAACCTCCCAGACTGCTGTTGCACTTTGAACCCAGGCTGTAAATTTCGTGGATGCGTTACAACTCCCTGGGCATTAAGCATCTGTTCGTGCATAACATGCTATTTATTGCGTGAACGAAACACGTATACAGCAACATCAGCTAATAGTCCAACAACAAATTTTACCGGCAGGTGGAATAGAATCCTCCTCTTCGGAAGTGTCACATAGGAAACGTTGTGGAGGCTTCCTCTTCCGTGTATTTTCAGCACTGTCGGTGGCAACATCTGATGTGTATTGAAATTTATCTAGCTTGCATCGTGCCTCTTCATAGGTGCCTATATATGAAATAGTTTTTTCTTATAAAATGATTTATTACTGCCAGACAGCATACTGCTGCAGCACATACTTACACACAACTGCAATCTAGAAGTTAAAGCAAATAATATTACTCAGGTTCACGCAAATGCATTCCTATTTGGTGACACACCACGCTGAAGCATGTGTACAACGTTAGCAGAAATAACGTTTTTGAACCTACCAAAAACTCCTTTCTCTGCAACTTCATACGCCTTCCAAGACTTTTGGGGAGCAATGCCTCTTATGACCATTTTCTTCACTCGATGTGATGCACCCTGTGGCCACTTGCATGTTGTGCCATCCACCCATGATGCAGGAACAACTTCGACTTCATTATGCATAATGAAGTGCACTACAAGAAACATTTCTGCCAAACAAATGATATGAATAACAATATTTTTCCCACTTTCTTCTGGCACCAAGGGTTCTTACAAGAACACCTGATTTAGATATTTTTAATGCTACTCTGTATTTCACACACACAAAAAAAGGAAATCTATATAGGCTGTATAAACAGCAGATTACAAACGAGAAGAACTGAGCCATATCTACAATGATAAAACAAAAAGAACAATACGACACGCTGATTTTGCTAATGTAGAAGTGGCAGCACAACATGCCGATCTTGAAATGGCAGCTTTACCATTTTACGTACACCCACCATAGGCCAACATTTGAGGTTTGAGAGTTTCGACACAATATAAATGCCCAGGCGTGATGAGTCATACGGCTCAGAATAGAGATTGCTCCTCTCACAGAATTCCCGACCGATGATGCATGCCTCTCCATTGCATCTCAAGACAGCAATATTTGATATCATAATAATGTGGTCATCAATAGTACAACAATTGTCCCCGTCATATGTGGTTAACGTGAACTTGTGCATTGTAACCTTGCGGTACTGTGGACCCTTGCAATTCGGTAGTAGTGGACCGCGAGAGTGAGAGCGTGAGAACATGACACCCTGTTGTGCTGTCTGGGTTGCTGATGTACTCCCTCTCTCAGCAAATCTGTTATGCAGCTGTTCCAGAGGAGTACCACTTTTTCGTAGGTGGCCCTTGAGAAACTTCATATTATTTTCAAACGCAAACGCGCTGAAACAGTCCAGGGGTCCACGTTGCTTCACATCATTTGCCAAGTGAACACAACAATGCACGTTATATGAAACGTGATGTGCCCCATAAAGCTTAGCAAACTTACCAACAAAGTGCTGAAGAAGAGACTCTGCATAGCCAGCATGGTTCTGACAGAGCTCCTTACTGGACAATATTTGTATTGCACAATGCAGAGTGACAAAATTTGTGTACATGTCATTAGGCAGGAGATTTCGCAGAACACACGGCCCAGTGTACAAAAGAATCATGTGGAATTCTGTGGCCTTCCAACGATCAAGTTCGCCAATGGCTCTAGGCTTTCTGGCGAACTCCTGTGGAACATGCGCTTGAAGTGCCACATTGCGTTCAGAGAGAATGCATCTATCAGCTGGGCCCAGTACACACCTAGAAGATGCAACCCACAAATTCAAGAGCTTCCGCATTACACCTAAGCAGATAAGGTGCATATAATCAAGGGGAGCCACGGAGACACAGTCAACAGGCAACTCCGTGATAATGCTCGTTCCCTTGTGGTGGTCCGTGTCATGTTGGTGGCGAAAGCTATCGTCAGTTCGTAATGGTGCTTTCATGTCTAGGAAACACATCCTGTTCACCAAATATTTTCCCTCCACAGTGCACTTCGGACAACCAGATCGTGCATTATGACCCTTTATGCAAAAGATGAATGCATGTGCTGGTGCATCACAAACAATGCCGTCAAGAACAATATCGCAATGAGTGCCATTAATCGTCAATCCCTCAGCAATAAGTGGCTTCAGTTCATCGATCAGTGGGGTAAGGTACTCATTGGCTGACTGAGGTTTCTCAACTCCGGCATAAATCCCAACCAGAAATATTGGATCAGTGTCAATCCGAACAAGACACTGTATCGGCCACAGCTGCATTCCGCTGCTCTTACTGATGGGTAGCCCGTCAAAATTTAACACAAGCTGTACTACTGATGGCACATCAGATATGTGGCCTAAAACTTTATGGAGGCCATTAGAAAGCCCAAAATGACAGTACCTGCTCTTTCCCATTTCTACAACCTGCGATGATGTGTTTCGTGGCGTGCCCAATAGTGTTCTAGCATCACTCGGAAACTCAGTATGATGAATCTTTAATATTTTCAAAAGATCAGTCAACGCTACTTGAGTAATGTTGTGTTTGATTGCCCACGTTCGTATCTTCGTAAGCATGCCCGGGTCACTTTCTACTTCGCTAGACGAGGTCTGTGAGACGCTTCCCTCAGCAGCACTCGGATGCGGTAAAACCTCGTGACTTTCAATATCACTTTGATGTTCTTCGGTAACATCAGCAGATCGGATATCTAACAACTCATCCTGTCTGTGTGAGGCGGAAGGCACTGCCGCATCTGGAACAACGGAAGACGCCGCCGCCACAGTAGGAATATGGGCTTCAACACAAACCTCAGAAGTAACATGAGGGTTAGTTAAAGCATGTGCCTCATCTATACCAAAATCGATAACATGCAGTGCCTGTTCAGTACGACGGCGCGCCATGTAATAAGGGTACCTTTTGTCTTTTACTTTTGGCATGGCGCAAACCGAAAGTGTAGTCTCAAACGCCAAACGACACCCACAGTTAACCGAAAGAACCGCAACAAAGCGGGAGGTAACTCACTGATGACGATGTGGCGAACCAAACCGAAAGAAGCAAACAGCGACAGAACCACAGCAAAGAGTTAACGTTAAACGCAACGCGCGCAGCTTTCGGATTTGTAGCAGTATGGGTAGTGGATTGCGTCGATCCTCCTCTTGACAAGCCTTGGTAATGATGATGTTCTTGTTAATCCAGCGCATACCTGGCGTGGGAGATGAGGAACTAGAACAACAAAAAAAAAAATAAGTGGATAAATACGATGGTGCCTGCAGATCTGCAGTGGGTACAAAATCTAATAGCTTTACTTTTACCTGCCTTTACCAACATATCAGGTTCAGGTACGCCTAGGCCCTTTGAGATCCCAGGACAGGCTCCACTTGTTATGCGAGTTATGAATCACGTAAGCAAAAAAAAAGAAAAGAAAAATGTACGCAATAGGCTCGTAGAGAACCGATTGGGGAATAAGGAAATATTCATCGATTCTACAGAATGTGGTACTTTTGCTAGGGGGCGCAGTGTACCTTTCACAGAGTGGCTGAAAGTGGCTCAAGCTACTGGCAGTTCCGAAGGGAAAAGCCGCAGCCGCAGTATCTATCCATCCACCCAAGATGGTAGCACGCAGCATGTCGGGTATATAATGATGCCATGTGTGTGTGTTATGTGATATAACAGGTATATCAACGCGAACCGACATTCGCTTGTTTTCTCTAAGTCTCCGCGTTGGTTTCCTTATCTATATTTATTCACATGCAATGCAGCTTTTAGAAGGAGCAAGCCAGCGGGTAAACATTAGCCAGGCCGGCCACGAATGCGGTTTGGCATTCCGGCTCGTTTGAGGTAAGTTTCATCGATCGATGAAGCGTAAAAGAAAGGAAGAGTAGGGATAGTAAGCGAGGTGAAATATGAAACTGAGCAGGGCTTTCTTGGGAATAACTATTCGCGGTATCATATATTCCTGTATTGTTTTGTAATGAGGGAATCAGCTTGTCCAAAAATGTTTTTGTACAATTTCCAGTTAATTCTTACAGCATACCGGTGATCAAGAAAACCTCAATGAACGCCTATACCGGCATGTTGCTTGTTGCAACCTGATTTATCTTGAATTACATTTACTATTTCCTTTGTGCAGCCTTTGCAACTGTGCTTCGCAAGCTAGAAAGATGCTAGCGGACACCGTCGAACAGAACACAAAAGCAATGGAAAGGGGCAGGTTCCAAGTTGCAGTGAATCAAGAATGGTAGGTGCACGATTATTTAAACAGAATATATGAAACACTTAAAGAGCGAAGAATAAAAAATTGAGATACTTGCATAAAATAGACAGCAAGTCTTTCTGTTCGTTTTTTCTCATACAATGAAATGCACAGACCAGCATTGGCTGGATTCATTCCAGTGGATCATGTTGGACTTGACCCACTAACTTTTCTTTCTATATCTTATAATCTTATTGATGACTTTTTTGTATTTTATCAGAATTAAATAGCAGTGCTTTTTTCCAGATGTTAACATTTGTGCAAATGTTTCAGTCCTTGACCACAAATATATCTGAATGGATTTTTCGTTTACATAGAACTTCACGTGAAATCAAGGTCCCTCCAGGGGTACACGTAACACGTGAACAGCTCCTGTACAGGTTGCACCTGACAGATTTGACTGCTAGAGCCAATTTATAATATAAAACTACAGGAGATAATCAGAAACTGCAAGAGCGAACACATCAAGCAGATGGCTCTTGTCTCACTCCTCAGAACACTGTATTTTTCGAAAAATATCCGGAAAAGTGTGGTTTACCCAGAAAAGCCCTTGCAGAAACCTTACCTTGTACTGCGGTGTAACCAGTCAGAGTAATTTACAGTGAGTGGGTATAACCAGTAGTGACGCAAAATTATTGATAGTGGACTTTCAGAAAACCATCGGGGCGAAGATAAATATAGAGAACAAAAGTGTCTCACCCATAGAAGATACAACTCAGAGCAGCTTTCCTTCCAACACTGCCCTTGACCTTCTATAATACCACTCTATAGTGCTTTTATAATACGGAAAGATCAAGTGATAGTCTGTGAATTGAATTTACTGCAGCATTGCAGGGTCATGAGCGCAGTGGTTATTATGAGTATTGCTGCTTCCATTGCATCGTTCATACAATGCTGCTTAACGGAAAGAGCATGTGTCACATCTGATTATGTAGTATGATGATCTGCAGAGCATCTGATTGTGGGTAGTCAACTATAGATTGTTTTGAAAATAAAAATTGTAGATCGTCAGTACATCGATAGTTCTGCATCACCAATAACCAGGTGGATCCCACTGACTGAAACACTGCACACACAGGTTATGGCATCCTGAGGTACACCGCAACCGTGACACATCATCTCATCCTGCATAGTATTGTTCATGTGACAGTAATATGGTGATATTTTTCCCAGGTCAGCCTAGCTGCTACTCGGGGTAACACCAACGATAAAGATTCCCCTGGCTACATGGCATTGCCTCAAATGTGTTGCCTGCCTGATGAACTTGGAAAGGCTTAAAGGTGTGTGCAGCACAAGTTTTTTCATGTTATTCATATGTTTGAATCGCAAGCCTTTTCTTGTTTGGTACTTGACTGGTTTCATCTCTTCCGGAATATTCATTGATACCCTCGCTGTTCTCTTACCTTTCAAAAAACACCAATTGCGTTTTTGATATGCATGTAGCACCAAAGATGCAGGGTAATAGAAGAGCTGCTATGAAATGCTCATCCGGAAGCTCCACACGCTGGGAGGTTGACCAGTCCATGGGTTGATCAGCCAGTTAGCATATACCTTTTTCTATGAGACAGAACAATGTTCTCCAGCAGTTCTTCCAAGCATGAGCTGGTTCGCAGATTCATTAGTCAGCTGCTTGTACCATACATATGTGACGAGCGAGGATCCAGAACAGGGCGAACTGACTTTCAGTCTCCTTGCTTTGCTCGTTGGTCAGGCACAGCAGGAACGTGTGCTTTTTCTGTCAAATTACGGATGAAATTTGGACATATCTGACTAGCATCATATTTAAGATTTCACCGTATTTCACATGACACAAAAACAGAGGCAAATTCAAAACTTGCCTCTTGTGCAATGGATATAATACACGTAGCGAATATGTATGCTGAGTACTGTGGATCTTTCGGGATCTCAGAATGGCAGAAGTGCGAGTGTGCAGGCGAGCTGGTACATTGTAAAATGACGATAAAATCTGACACACAGAGCAGAAGAAGACAACAGGACACGTACTCATAAACTCGTTCATCTCAGAATGGCACTGCATACGTAGAGATCGAGCCAAGGGTTTCACCATACTGAAATGCCAACCACCTCACTTACTGTGTGCTGGAACTAGCCAACTAGATTTGCATGCTCAACTATCCAAGTCACAACTGACTATTTCCTCCATTTACTGAAAAAAGTTTAAACACTGGCAAGGTAACATTCATTATGACGTTTGCACAACTGTAAAAAAATTACACGACATGCCATAAAACTTGGCGATGCAGTGAGAGTGATGCAAGTGACATTTTTTACGGCAACATGGTAACTTTTACCCCTTTTCTCATAACAGTCCAGAGTACGCTAGTTATTTGGGCATAAATAATGTCAGATATGTGGAGTCAGTGATCGAAAAACACTGCTGACTGTACTACATCATGTGTACCCAAATGTATCGTTCTGACCAGAAAGAAGAAATTCACACCAGCGACTATGATAGAATAGCATCGTTCGTGTACAATGATGTATGAACATGCAATTGCATGCTCGTATGAATTGGTTAAGTAATGAATAAGCCAGAGGTCTTCCAGTGCTTGTCCGCCCTCACTGAGAAGCAAAGTGTTTTATTTTCATTTTCTTTCATGACAACTGTTGCTCTCAGAACTTGTGACTAGTGCTGATGTTCATCATGGGCACGGGAATTTCTGTGTAAAGAATTTCAGTAAAAACGAGGTCAGAATGATTCGCACATGCTTGAACTTACATGTAATCAGTCCCTCATATTTTTCCTTTTTGTACTCAGGATTATGTAATGCAAATAACTTTATGTGCAATTGTAGTTTCATGTTAAGTGATAAAATATTCGTGTAACGGCACATAGTAATGCCTGTTTCAGGTGTCTGCTTTTCTGCGTTGTAGGTACACATGCATATGCTGTATGATTACGACAGTGCGGAAAGGACATTGTGGAAGTACAGATTGTCGAAGAACAGCTCATACACTACATACACCAGAGCTTGAGGAAGACATGCTCACTCTGATTAATTACCAAGATTTTTGTTGGATTTCATTTCCAACGAGCCCAAGTACTATACAGGATGTTTATATCGATGCCTTGCAGAATTGTTTATAAAAAGCTATAAAGACAGCACAGATATCATTTTTGCAATTGAGTTCTTACAGCCAGCCGGACATATTCTCAAAGAAGGTATGCAATCCCGTTTAGTGTGTTTTTTTCCCCAGTCTCAGGGTTCGTTATGAAGATGCAATTACAAGTTTGCCAACTACCTACAATTCATTAATTCACCCCATTTAATTAGGGGATTTGAGGCAAAAGCGAGAGAGGAGAATGAGACACATCGGAAGCCATTCAGCATGTAGGAAATCGCGAAACACACATTTGCATTAAAATATCCGTCACTGCATCTTGATGTGCAAATGAGCCGAAACCACAGCGACTTGGATTGCAGGGAGCACACCTGTCAATTGACCACATGATTTGGAGCAGTGGAGATGATTGGAGTAGGCCAATCTGCTGCCAAGATAACCTGCCTTCCGTCCCTGATAAGTGTTCTTAAGTCTCAGGATAATCCCAAAAACGATCACAAATCTGAAGTCGCCGGCCATCTGTGCGTAGGGTTGCATTACAGCTCTGACCAAAAATATATTAACTGCCCTTCCATTACATTCCCCGTTGCACAATGATCATGTTTCCAAAGGATGTGTTGCTGACAACGTACGTGGAGAAGGAGCGCGTGCTTATTTCGAAACTGTACTAAATACTTGCGGAAAGGAAGCACATGACCTAGTTTCCACATATCTCATTATGCGCCACACTATCGGAGACCCCACAGTCAATGCGTGGACTACATTCTTTGCTCGTGGATATATATGCTAGAGTGTCCCCGTTTCGAGACCCAAGGTGATTCTGCAAGTTACAATTACCATGACAACGACGACCTACCCGCAGGTCGACGTCATGCGTGGCATTGCATGAGAGAAGCGCAGGTTTCGTCGTCTGCAATTTCGGCCCATTGGCAAATTCCTCGAAAACGACATTTGTTATTCCAAATGAAACTTTGATGGTTGTATGTGTACAGTGCTTGGCTATGTTTTGGAATCACCCCGGCTGTATGAGACTGTCCGTTTAAGTAGGGACGTCCAATCACTTGACCCAGAGGTGCACTTTATCAGAGCATGAGACTTGTGTAGTGAAGCATGAAATCTGTGTGATGATTTAGTCATAAGCAATAAACCATTTGTGTGTTGTAAGCTGACTCTCGTGCAATGATCTTCGTCACTTAATGGCCAGACAGACATGCACCTAGCTATAATGTGCTTATTTGGAAAAGCAATATGCTCGTTTTCACTTCAGGTAAGCTTGCACCATACATTGCAATGTTAGTTTCGTGAAGAGCAGCTAATATTGGTGTGCACCTGTTTTTTTTTTGCCTGGTGTTTACTACCTGGTGTGTATTTGGTGTGCAACTTGCAACATGTGCTTCATAATGATTTCGTACTTGTTCAATGCTCCAAGCTGTGTTACTGTGAACCTGCTATACTTCCCGCACAAAAGTATGCATGCATTCAAATTTAAATTTGACGTCCAGGTAGGATGTTGTCTGGAAGTCCCAGTGACGTACTGCATGACATCCCAGCTAGATTAATCTGGGACGTTTTTAGAGATGTACTAAAGACATTTTTGGGACATCCATGAGGGACCAGGACGTCAGGATCATGAGAGGACGTCCTTAGGACGTCAGTGGTTTGCTGGGTACAGATTAAGATGGCTTCTATGACAGCATGCAGAGAAACAGATACACATGGAACGATGCGACAACCCCAGAGGACACGTGTTTCGCCGTGTTTGCGGCTCGTCCGCTCTAGGTAGCTGCGCATCGTTCGGAATTGGCAAACCAGGGGTCGCCCAGCGAGCGATATACACCTGGGAGGGTGACTGAGCACTCCTCAATGCCACAGTGCAAGCCAGTGAATTATAATGAAGGTAAAAAGCCATTAAAGAAACAAGTAAATGATACTAGACGTATTTGAAATTAAAAATTACACATTAAGATAGCTTCTATGGCAGCACGCCGAGAAACAGATACACATGGAACGATGCGGCAGCACCAGAGGACACGTGTTTCGCCGTGTTTGCGGTTCGTCAGGTCTGGGTAGCTGCGCATCGTTCGGAATTGGAAAACCAGGGGGTCGCTGAGCGAGCAATATACACCTGGGAGGGTGACTGAGCACCCCTCAATGTCATAGTGCAAGCCAGCGAATTTTAATGAAGCGAAAAAAGCCATTAAAGAAACAAGTAAATGATACTAGACGTATTTGAAATTAAAAATTACACATTAAGATAGCTTCTATGGCAGCACGCCGAGAAACAGATACACATGGAACGATGCGGCAGCACCAGAGGACACGTGTTTCGCCGTGTTTGCGGTTCGTCAGGTCTGGGTAGCTGCGCATCGTTCGGAATTGGCAAACCAGGGGGTCGCTGAGCGAGCAATATACACCTGGGAGAGTGACTGAGCACCCCTCAATGTCATAGTGCAAGCCAGCGATTTTTAATGAAGCGAAAAAAGCCATTAAAGAAACAAGTAAATGACGCCAGACGTATTTGAAATTAAAAGTTACACATTAAGATGGCTTCTATGGCTGCACGCAGAGAAACAGATACACATGAAACGATGCGACAGCCCCACAGGACACGTGTTTCGCCGTGTTTGCGGTTCGTCAGCTCTGGGTAGCTGCGCATCGTTCGGAATTGGCAAACCAGGGGTCGCCCAGCGAGCGATATACACCTGGGGGGTGACTGAGCACTCCTCAATGCCACAGTGCAAGCCAGCGAATTATAATGAAAGGAAAAAAAGCCATTAAAGAAACAAGTAAATGAAACTACACGTGTTTGAAATTCAAAATTACGGATTAAGATGGCTTCCGTTTCCGCACGCAGAGAAACAGGCACTCATGGAACGATGCGACAGCACTAGAGGACACGTGTTTCGCCGTGTTTCTGGCTCGTCAGGTCTGGGTAGCTGCGCACCGTTCGGAATTGGCAAACAAGGGTCGCTCAGCTAGCAATATACACCTGGGAGGGTGACTGAGCACTCCTCAATGCCCCAGTGGAAGCCAGCGAATTATAATGAAGGGGAAAATGCCATTAAAGAAACAAGTAAATGACACTAGACGTATTTGAAATTAAAAATCACAGGTTAAGATGTCTTCTATGGCAGCACGCAGAGAAACAGATACACATAGAACGATGCTACAGCACCAGAGGACACGTGTTTCGCCGTGTTTCCGGCCCGTCAGCTTTGGGTATAAGCGCATCGTTCGCAATTGGCAAACCTGGGGTCGATCAGCGAACGATATACACATGGGAGGGTGACTGAGCACTCCTCAATGCCACAGGGCAAGCCAGTGAATTATAATGAAGATCAAAAGCCATTAAAGAAACAAGTAAATGATACTAGACGTATTTGAAATTAAAAATTACATATTAAGATGGCTTCTATGGCAGCACGCCGAGAAACAGATACACATGGAACGATGCGGCAGCACCAGAGGACACGTGTTTCGCCGTGTTTGCGGTTCGTCAGGTCTGCGTAGCTGCGCATCGTTCGGAATTGGCAAACCAGGGGGTCGCTGAGCCAGCAATATACACCTGGGAGGGTGACTGAGCACCCCTCAATGTCATAGTGCAAGCCAGCGAATTTTAATGAAGCGAAAAAAGCCATTAAAGAAACAAGTAAATGACGCCAGACGTATTTGAAATTAAAAGTTACAGATTAAGATGGCTTCTATGGCTGCATGCAGAGAAACAGATACTCATGGAACGATGCGACAGCACCACAGGACACGTGTTTCGCCGTGTTTGCGGCTCGTCCGCTCTAGGTAGCTGCGCATCGTTCGGAATTGGCAAACCAGGGGGTCGCTGAGTGAGCGATATACACCTGGGAGGGTGACTGAGCACTCCTCAATGCCACAGTGCAAGCCAGCGAATTATAATGAAGGGAATAAAGCTATTAAAGAAACAAGTAAATGACACTAGACGTAGTTGAAATTAAAAATCAAGATTAAGATGGCTTCTCATGGCTGCACGCAGAGAAACATATACACATGGAACGATGCGACAGCACCACAGGACACGTGTTTCGCCGTGTTTGCGGCTCGTCAGCTCTAGGTAGCTGCGCATCGTTCGGAATTGGCAAACCACGGGTCGCCCAGCGAGCGATATACACCTGGGGGGTGACTGAGCACTCCTCAACGCCACAGTGCAAGCCAGCGAATTATAATGAAGGGAATAATGAATGAAAGGAAAAATGCCCTTAAAGAAATGAGTAAATGGCACTAGACGTAGTTGAAATTAAAAGTTACAGATTAAGATGGCTTCTATGGCAGCACGCAGAGAAACAGATACACATGGAACGATGCGACAGCACCAGAGGACACGTGTTTCGCCGTGTTTGCAGCACGTCCGCTCTAGGTAGCTGCGCATCGTTCGGAATTGGCAAACCAGGGGTCGCCCAGCGAGCGATACACCTGGGAGGGCGACTAAGCACTCCTCAATGCCACAGTGCAAGCCAGCGAATTATAATGAAGGTAAAAAGTCATTAAAGAAACAAGTACATGATACTAGACGTATTCGAAATGAAAAAATACACATTAAGATGGCTTCTATGGCAGCACGCAGAGAAACAGATACACATGTTACGATGCGGCAGCACCAGAGGACACGTGTTTCGCCGTGTTTGCGGCTCGTCCGCTCTAGGTAGCTGCGCATCGTTCGGAATCGGCAAACCAGGGGTCGGCCAGCCAGCGATATACAGCTGGGAGGGTGACTGAGCTGGGTGACTGGGAGGGTGACTGAGCCTCAATGCCACAGTGCAAGCCAGCGAATTATAATGAAAAGAAGACAAGCCATTAAAGAAACAAGTAAATGACACTAGATGTGTTTGAAATTCAAAATTACAGGTTAAGATTGCTTACAGTGAAGCGTGATGATTACAGTACATCATGTACTGTAACTACAAGTCCAATTATGCTTTCTATTAACTAGAAACTACGAAGGCAGAAAAAATAGGCGATGTCAAGTTGCCGGTGGTGAGTAAATCAAAGAGTGATATTAAACGGTAGGAACAACTTATTTATTTACACATGGTAAACAAGACTTTCGTGCACGAGACTGCACTTCTTCAGGTTACAAAAATATAAACATGGTACAGGCACATATATACAGTTGAAGGGGGAGTTCTGGCATGAGAGGGTAACAGGTTGATGGAAAGGATGGAAAGGATGCAAACACAGATAAAAATCAAAAGAACATAAATACAAAAGCAGGGGTATCAGAAGCGAAACATAACGCGAGCCCAAGGGCTTATACACAGGCAACGAGAACACTTGTTGGTGACGTTCCAGGAATTAAGGATAAAAAGGGGGGGTTATGGCGACGGAATGAGGACACAGGTGCGGAGTACAAAGGTGACCAGTGGACCGTGAGAAAGTGAAGACGGAGTTGGTCTCAGGAGAGAGACAAACGAAGAAAATGTGGAAATTGGGGACTTGTGTGTGTGTGTGTTTATCATTATCTTTTTTTATTTGAAAAATTATATTTACGGGTTCAATAATTGTAGTGGGCCTGCGTGGATGTTCAAACCATGAGGCTTCAGAGACTGGAATTTTGCAATTAAAAAGGATTCGCGATTTTTGCGCTTCATGTCACTGTTATAACCCGATTCAAGGATAACGATTTTGAGGTCTGTACCTAAAGCGTGTCCAGGAAGGTTAAAATGTGTAGAAACGGGTGTAGGATGGTTATTAACAATATCGGATTTATGGCCGTAAAACCTTTCCCTCATGGTGTTCGAGGTTTCTCCAATATACTGAATACAACATTTAGTGCACATAATGAGGTAACATACGTTAAAAGAGTTGCAGTGCAATCCCTGTCGGATTTCGAAAATAAACGAGTTTGAGGTGCTCGAGATAAATGTACATGGGCTAATGAAATGACATGTTTGGCAGCGTTTGTTACCACAAGGGGAACACCCAGGATTTGGTCGGGATAGACGGGATGAAACTAGCAAGTTACGAATGTTACGTGATCGACGGAATGTGATATTGGGGGGAGCAGGAAAAATTATTTTAAGTTTTTCATCGCTGTGAAGTATGTTGAGATGGCGGGTGAAGATGGACCCTGCGCCACTCAGTGTTTTGTTATAGGCGGTAACGAAGGATAAGGGGTTTTGTTGCTGCCGCGGTTCATGTGAAAGTAATTTATCCCGATCTAGAGATTTGCACGCGGAGAGAGCATTGCTTATAAGGTTGGGAGGGTAGTTTCGTTTTCTAAAATCGTTGAACATTTCTTCAGCGCATGCCTCAAAATCTTCTGGGTTAGAGCATATGCGTTTTAGACGTGTGAATTGACCAAAGGGGATGTTCCTTTTCTGAGTATTAGGATGGTAGCTGTTAAATGAAGGTACTGGCGTTTGTCAGTGGGTTTCTTGTATAGATTCGTGACCAGCTTACCAGACTGTATAGAGACGGTCACGTCTAGAAAATTCACTGATGCGTGGGAAAGATTACACGTGAACTTGATGGCCTGATGTACGGAGTTAAAATGCTCGAAAAACGCAATTAAGGATGGTTCATCACCCGACCACACGATGAAAATGTCGTCAATGTACCTTAAGAAGACTGGAAGACGGGAAGGATGCTAATGTTTTTTCTTCGTGTTGCATATGAAAAGATTCGCATAGTTGGGAGACACGCGTGACCCCATTGCTGCACCTTGAATTTGGACAAAATGTTTTTCGTTAAATATGAAGTTGTTGTACATGAGCACAAGCTCAAGGAGCGAGAGGACAGCTGATGTCTGGAGAACTTCAGACGGGAAAGATTCAAGAGAAAGTTTCACCGCATCGAGACCCTCATCGTGTGGTATGTTTGTATAAAGGGATGTAACATCCATAGTAGCCAAGATGACGTTGCTCAGATCGAAGCTCAGATCTTTGACATTTTGTCCAAATTCAAGGTGCAGCAATGGGGTCACGCGTGTCTCCCAACTATGCGAATCTTTTCATGGGGCAACTCGAAGAAAAAACATTAGCATCCTTCCCGATCAAACATTTAGTCTTCTTAAGGTACATTGACGACACTTTCATCGTGTGGTCGGGTGATGAACCATCCTTGATGGCGTTTTTCGAGCATTTTAACTCCGTACATCAGGCCTTCAAGTTCACGTGTAATCTTTCCCACGCATCAGTGAATTTTCTAGACGTGACTGTCTCTATACAGTCTGGTAAGCTGGTCACGAATCTATACAAGAAACCCACTGACAAACGCCAGTACCTTCATTTTAACAGCTACCATCCTAATACTCAGAAAAGGAACATCCCCTTTGGTCAATTCACACGTCTAAAATGCATATGCTCTAACCCAGAAGATTTTGAGGCATGCGCTGAAGAAATGTCCAACGATTTTAGAAAACGAAACTACCCTCCCAACCTTATAAGCAATGCTCTCTCCGCGTGCAAATCTCTAGATCGGGATAAATTACTTTCACATGAACCGCGGCAGCAACAAAACCCCTTATCCTTCGTTACCGCCTATAACAAAGCACTGAGTGGCGCAGGGTCCATCTTCACCCGCCATCTCAACATACTTCACAGCGACGAAAAACTTAAAATAATTTTTCCTGCTCCCCCCAATATCACATTCCGTCGATCACGTAACATTCGTAACTTACTAGTTTCATCCCGTCTATCCCGACCAAATCCTGGGTGTTCCCCTTGTGGTAACAAACGCTGCCAAACATGTCATTTCATTAGCCCATGTACATTTATCTCGAGCACCTCAAACTCGTTTATTTTCGAAATCCGACAGGGATTGCACTGCAACTCTTTTAACGTATGTTACCTCATTATGTGCACTAAATGTTGTATTCAGTATATTGGAGAAACCTCGAACACCATGAGGGAAAGGTTTTACGGCCATAAATCCGATATTGTTAATAACCATCCTACACCCGTTTCTACACATTTTAACCTTCCTGGACACGCTTTAGGTACAGACCTCAAAATCGTTATCCTTGAATCGGGTTATAACAGTGACATGAAGCGCAAAAATCGCGAATCCTTTTTAATTGCAAAATTCCAGTCTCTGAAGCCTCATGGTTTGAACATCCACGCAGGCCCACTACAATTATTGAACCCGTAAATATAATTTTTCAAATAAAAAAAGATAATGATAAACACACACACACACAAGTCCCCAATTTCCACATTTTCTTCGTTTGTCTCTCTCCTGAGACCAACTCCGTCTTCACTTTCTCACGGTCCACTGGTCACCTTTGTACTCCGCACCTGTGTCCTCATTCCGTCGCCATAACCCCCCCTTTTTATCCTTAATTCCTGGAACGTCACCAACAAGTGTTCTCGTTGCCTGTGTATAAGCCCTTGGGCTCGCGTTATGTTTCGCTTCTGATACCCCTGCTTTTGTATTTATGTTCTTTTGATTTTTATCTGTGTTTGCATCCTTTCCATCCTTTCCATCAACCTGTTACCCTCTCATGCCAGAACTCCCCCTTCAACTGTATATATGTGCCTGTACCATGTTTATATTTTTGTAACCTGAAGAAGTGCAGTCTCGTGCACGAAAGTCTTGTTTACCATGTGTAAATAAATAAGTTGTTCCTACCGTTTAATATCACTCTTTAACTAGAAACTACTTTGACAGATTCCGATAAGACCTGTTTGAGCACCTCTCCACTTCCAGTCTCTCTAGCAGCCATGACATAAACGGTACGATATGACTGAAATGTCGTCACAGCTTTATAATTTTATTTATTTCAATGTATTGCTTTTTTCCTAGTTTGCAAGCACAAAATCGCATATGAAAGATATGCGAATATGACGCTTAACAAATGCTGTGATATTATGACACTGATATATTCTCTTTTTTTTTTCTTCCGTACAGCCTACAAGAGGCCCCATACGTCCTGTGACAGTGAACAGTGCATGTATGAGTTTTTTATGTGAAGAGATAATAAATAGATGTGCTCTTCTTCATACACAGGTTCTGCCTATCTTGCACGTTTGCATGCAGTTATACATTGCCGACACTTGTTACTGAGAGAGCAGCACTATGCCACCTACAGATACGGGATGTGAATGACACAGCAACACGACAAGGTTCATACGACACAACAAAGTGCACCAGACGACAGAACAACACACGAGAGGCATCTACAACAGACGACAGAACGACACATGACAAACATCTACGACAAAGCCGCACACGAGAGGCATCTACAACAGACGACAGAACGACACATGACAAACATCTACGACAAAGCCGCACACGAGTGGAATCTACAACAGAACAACACACGACAGACATCTACGACAAAACTGCACACGACAGGAATCTGCGACAGACGACAATGTCCCAATATACGACAGCCTTGTTGTCTGTCGTATTTTTCTGTCATTTTTTTCGACTGGGATGGTTGGTTTGCAATTTCCTGTCAAATTGACGTAAGGGAAGTTGCAATGTCGCGTGGATTTACTCTTCCGGATGCGCATATCATGTCGCGCACTCAGAAAATTTTACATCGTACTTTTTTTTTCCATTTTGTGAGGCCACAAAATTTTGCCGAGCGAAAGCATTGGCCTCCAACAGCATGAAATTGTACAACCTATGTACACGAGAACAATATTACACATGGCGCGACAGTCTGAGCATCATGGCGAGTCTTCCAACAGACATCGACAGCAGCGGTCAATGGGACAGTCCGGGACAACGGAAACTTGATTTTTTGCAACTGCCACAGAGGCTTACACGCTCCGTGGAAAGCTCCAGCTCACAGGATGGCGTGGTTTTCGAGACACCGAATAAAATCTACCGAATAAAGACATCGGGTTTCGTTTTTCTCCCTCGCATACTCTTCGTCCAAAGGATCCTCTATGTACGTCAGCCGTCACGTGAGCATGACGTCCCCAAGTGATCAAGTGGAGTGGAGCAGTGCGGCGTTGCAGGATGCAGAGAGGTGTTTTTTTTTTTCTATGAGTGCACTGAACAGAAGGCTGCCTCGTGATACCTGTGTTTACATTGACGCTACTCTGCATTTCACTCTGCATAACGTGTGATTGCTACTCAAAATCATCAAAATGGGCAAATGCTAGCACGCAATAACCAAGTATCGCGCAAACAGGCATGCGCAAGTCACGTGCGGCATTGCTATTATGCACGTCACGCGAGAGCTCGCTGCGGCCTTTACTCAGCGTCAACTGCCGCATAGAAAAAAATCGATTATAAATCGTGCGATACGATTTGTTCTGAACTATTTTGCACAGTTGTTGTGAGGAGTATCAGAAATCATAAGGCTGTGTTTCGCAGACCTGTGTTTTGGACCGGGCTGTCACTTTAAGATTATTTGCAGACATCCGTCGAATTGTTTCCTCCGGGTGTTTGGAAACCTTTGGTATTTCGTCACTTTCGGTAAAAAGTAAAAGCGTGGCACAAATTACTGCCCCCTAGGCGAAGCTTCGTCTGAGTGTTCGAAACCTTCGCAACATCGATGACAATCACAGCTCCCACCATTTTCAGCATGAGTGACTCAGACCGTTGGAAAATTCCGGGGTAAGGGTGGCATCTCGAGGTCTTATGACACTACGTCACAACCGACTCGGTGGCTACACAGGTTGTATAAGAAAACGCTGCCCGAGTAGTCAGGAACAGACAGGCGAGGAACCGTCTTCGTCTGTACCAGTGCGTGTCGTCCAGGCATATTGGCTCGTTGACGGAAATAGATCTCGAGAGTGTCCTATTTCTCCGTACTATCGCAGTGCTCCTTTCTCAAGACATCGGGAAGTAGTCTGGAAAATGCTGTGGATATCGACAAGTTATGAGCCGACGGTCCCGTTGCGTACCCCGAGCTTCCACAGATCGGCTGTGCTGTTAGGGTTCATTAGACATCGGGTACTCATCTACGATGTTGACAAAAGAAATACATTTAATTGAACGTTCGACATGAAATAATAATGTATTATCTGCCAATTCTGCCAATTCGACTGCGGGTAACAGGAATTAGAGCCCAGTGACGGGAACCTTCGCGACATTCTTAATGCATGGTATCGGTAGCCATAGTCGTAATGTGCATAAGCAGTGTAAACTCAGTTAAAGGCAGCACAGTGGATTCCACGCGGAAGTACTCGCGAAAACAAAGAGGTTCAGCGTAGATTGGAGAGGTTGGAAGAGTGCAGTAAAGAATGTAGGGGATCAAAATGCACTTGACAATAAAATACTGAAAACACTGAAGCTTTCCTTTAATGGATACAAGCTTTCGTGCAGTGGAATGCGTGGAGCGCACGGGAGTGGACTGCACTGTACTGCATGAAAGCTTGTATTCATAAAATGGAAGCTTCAGTGTTTCATATTTTAGAATGCACTGAACAAAACAACAACAATAATTGTGATGTTATCCAAAAATGAGGCTTATTACGTAAGCCGAGGAAATCTTTGACGTACCAAGCGCATCGTTCTTCTGATGCGTCTTCTGGCCACCCTGATAGCGTGCCTGATAGCTCCATTGCAACGGCGGAATATTATTTCGGCCAAAAGGACCACGCCGGATATCGTCATGCCCGATGCCCATAGTATGAACGGCGGCCGCAAGTCGGTTATATTTAAAGCTTCCTGTTCCTGTAATTTCTGTGGTATCGTGTCTTTGTACGTTTGAAGGGACACCTTGAACTCTTCCAAGTTCCTGTCCCCTACGTATAATCCGGCCTCCACTCCCTGAGTCACAATTTTCCGGATGCCGCGGAGGTATGGTAAAGTAACTGCCGTCACTGCACCTGCTAGAGCGCTCTTGATGTTTCCGTCAACCTTTGTGTAACCCATTTGCAGTAGTTCGTTGTGCAGTTCAGCAGCGTGTTGAATGTCAAAATTACTTGTTGCAAAGGTATTCTTCCCTTCATTTCCTCGTTTAATGGACCCATCCAAGTTGTAGCATCGACACCCCCCCTTGAATCGATCTGTTGGGTTAATGTCTTTGAATGAGTCGCAATAGGAACGTTTGTTCAAAACGCAGAGTTTGTATCCTTGATGTGAAAATAAGCTCTTCTCAAATTTTTCTATTCCTTTTTCGAGTGGCATTTCTCTTACGTACGAGGTGAGCAATCCTTGAAACGCTACCGATACAACCAGCCCCACAAGGATCCAAAATCCAAATACTATTCGCAAGGGCTGATACTTGAGAAAGGCGGTAGTGTGCACTACGCCTTGCATCAGAAGAGATTTGATAAAGGCAACAGCAATTTCCAAGAAGTATACGTTGCCCTCACGCTGTATGTGAAGGTAACAGAAACCAATAAGTGCACACACGAAAAATGAAGACAGTAGAGACAACCACACTTGCAAGCTGAATGGTTTCAGTAGAACCATTTCCTTTGGTATATGCTTCGGTTTCTCAGCGTAAAACCCAACAAGCATATTATCAAAATACCCTACAAAGATGAGGTTCGCACGCAATTTCGTACCCAAATCGAAAGCACATCCTAGGATACCATTACCGCGGTACAAATCTTTATATGATTTGTATGAGGTCCCTAACACACTGGTTGTTGCATTTCTATGCCTGAGTGTGTGCACCAACGTTTTTGTATTGGGGTGACTGCATTCCTCCTTCCAACACATAACAAGTAAGCTCTGCCCTTCAAGTGTACGACTTCTCACTAGGGAGTTTTTGTGAAGCACATGTTGTGGGTTACATGTAAGACATTCTTCTCTGTCGTAGGCTCTCAGGTAAGCCTTGCCGTTTCTGAGACTCACGTTAAACACGCTAGTGTACGAAAACTCATCCAGAATTTCCGTCAACTGCACTCCCGCTCTCAGTAGACCTTTTGTCCTCGTTGGATCAGCGCCTTCTGGTAGCATGTACAGATTCAATGCACAATGTCGCCAACTCTCAAAAGCAGTAGGCATCAACACATCGGTATGAGTGCAAATTGCGTGGAAAACTCTTCCCTCCAAAGCAGAAAGTTCCCAGTTTCTCCGCAAGGTAGCATTGAAGGTTGGCATATCTGTCCAAATGGCGATGGGAACGTCGACGTCACGAAGCAACTTGACCAGATGTTGAGAGTAAGTGTCGATACATCCAGACGATGTCCTAACATGAACTGGTCTGCTGGCTGCAAAAACGTTCAGGAGCTTGGGAGGAAGGGAGTTGCCTCAGGACAGAAGCCGCCGATATTTCGAACAGAGACTGTTCTTCTTCTGGGCACCGTCCTCATCATTGGCATGGTATTTAAAGGGTTAGGTGTGACGTGTTTAAAGGTTCATGCGAATTGTGGGTCAACAGCCCGGAGGGAAGAAAGGGTCCGTACGGGTTTTGACGGCCGGAGGGAATGGCCGCTTTGTTAGAGTGTGCAGGGGATTATGTGAACGAAGTCATCTAGGCTCCTGACCGGTTACAGAAAAATGGGGGTTCACGAACACGTGGACGAAATGGGACAATAGGCAAGAATTGGCAATCATAGCGAAAGATAAGGAGGTTAGTGGGTACGTGGGGAAAACTCTAAAACGAGCAAAGGTTTTTTTTTTTTAGTATTTGTAATACAAAGTTGTGGCATGCAATAAAGAAAGCAGAAGGCAGTGGCCATGCAGAACATAACTGATGATAATGGAGATAGAAGGGAAAATCATATTTTATTTGTGAAGTGTTTCCAGGGTGCCTTGTGATTTGTTCATACCGGACGGGTGAAGAGCGTTGAACTTGTATATGAGATAAGACTCCCTATCACGTCTGTCACGTGTGGATCTAAACCCGGATTCTAGAATATATAGTTTAATGTTGTCAAAATTGTGACCAGGAACGTTAAAGTGTTCGGCGACTGCTTTGGGGAGTTTGTTGGACGTGTCGGTTCTGTGTCCGGTAAGGCGGTTGTTCATTTGTTGGCCGGTTTCACCAATGTATTGCATAGAGCAGTCGCCGCATTCAATGCAGTATATGACATTGGAGCTTGTGCATGTGAATGCGTGGTTAACGGCGTGGGTGTAATTGCTCGCAGTGCTTTTGATGGAGTTAGCGTGTTGAACGTGCTTGCATGTTTTGCAGCGCGGGAGGTTGCAGGGTCGTGTTCCCGTGTACGGGGCGCTCGTTTCGCTGATTCCCTCCTACATTCTACCGGTTCGCTGGATTTCTTCCAAAGCAGTCGCCGAACACTTTAACGTTCCTGGTCACAATTTTGACAACATTAAACTATATATTCTAGAATCCGGGTTTAGATCCACACGTGACAGACGTGATAGGGAGTCTTATCTCATATACAAGTTCAACGCTCTTCACCCGTCCGGTATGAACAAATCACAAGGCACCCTGGAAACACTTCACAAATAAAATATGATTTTCCCTTCTATCTCCATTATCATCAGTTATGTTCTGCATGGCCACTGCCTTCTGCTTTCTTTATTGCATGCCACAACTTTGTATTACAAATACTAAAAAAAAAAAAAAAACCTTTGCTCGTTTTAGAGTTTTCCCCACGTAACCACTAACCTCCTTATCTTTCGCTATGATTGCCAATTCTTGCCTATTGTCCCATTTCGTCCACGTGTTCGTGAACCCCCATTTTTCTGTAACCGGTCAGGAGCCTAGATGACTTCGTTCACCCCAGTAAACCACCGATGTCCCAAGGACGTTTACACGATGTTACCCTCAGGACGATGAAGACATCCTGAGGACATCCTGAAACATAATTTTGACATACTTGGGATGTACTGAGAAGTGCCAAAATAACATCCGCGCACGTCCCAAGGAAGTCCATAGTACGTCAATGATGACCTTTGACGGACCTCTAGTGGACCTTTTCCCCGTGTCTTAGCCAGGCTTACTAGCGTTCTCTGAACATTACATCAACACCGCACAACAGTGCGTATGAGTGGCACAAACAAGCAACATTAGGTCAAACACTTTATTTCGTATGAAACTGAGCGTCATAGCATCGTATTACCTCACCAGGTATTATATCACAGCGTAACATGACCAGCATTTTTTTCGCATTATTATTGAGCTCTTACATGTCTTTGAAAACATGATGTCCATGAACACACACAGCATCGGTCCACAAGGGGTAAACTTAAAGGTATATGCCCGCAATGTCCGAAGTGCGACGCTGAAACATATGTTGAAGCACTGGCATAACCGACGACCATGCTGCACTGTGTTTCGTACAACTGGAGATTTGCGATGTGTCCAGCTTGCTTTCGTGCGCAAAAATTAACGCTATCCAACTTCGGCTATATTCACTTTTCGCCATGGACTCCCTTGCCTGCCGCGTCATGTGAGCTTAACCTGCAAGAAATGTAATTTCAAAAACCCTGCTACAGCAAAATGTCACTGTGAAGTACGCATCGACGTATACGCATACCTTTACACACAGCGCCTATGGTTGCAGTCTGGCAGTAGCCTAGCATTCTCCCTATCAACAGCCCTATTGCCTGCGAAGACGGGAAAAGCATGGAGAACCACGTAGTAGAAACGTGGATGCCTCGCACATTGACTACGTACCTTCAAAACGGGTAAAATCTTGAAAATGACGCCGGGTGACACCACTTCTTGGAGATCCACAATTCACATTCATCCGCTACGACGTTTCCACACATCCGTAAAAGAGTCAATAAGGTGCGACACATTGTACTTCCCTGCAAATTCTTTATTAAAATCATTCAGCATTTTTCACATTCAGTGGCACAGCGGTAAAGGCTTGTGCTGCCGTGGAGCACATGACGAAGTTGCATGGGTGAAGCGTATGCCCCCATCTGTTTCGCAGTAAACACAAGTCACTGAAGAGCTCTGAAACGCACTTTAGCGTAACTTACCTGATATCTTTCAACATTTCTGTGACCATCCCACGTCGTGAGTGTGCTGTCCCAACCGCGTTGTTCACCGCAATGAATACGTCGAAAGTATCTGAAATTCATAGATTAGACATTAGTAACGGGGCCACTGACGATGTTGCATCTTCACCTTGAAAAGTGCTGGTAGGGTCACGAGTACACTTAGCTGAAAGATAAAGCATAGGGTAATAGGAATCAAAAGGGTAATAATCACACTGCTAGCATTAACATTATGGCTTTGAAAACCACATGTGTGTTCCCACACGTATTACTCCATCATCGTCATCAGTAGTAAGTACTGACCACGACTATCCGGAAACGCTACAAGGCTTCTGGACGCCATTAATTAGCAATTAGAGCTAATTGGGACCCCCCACATTAATCAGCATCATCCAATGAGTCATCACACTAATTGGGGAGCGTCTAACTAGTGTCCAGACCACCCTGTGCGTTCCCGGATAGACGTGGTCATAAAAAGAAAAAAATAGATAGAGATAGACTGGAGAGAAGGAGTTTAGTTTAAGATCAACAACGGCCATCTTGAAGAAAGCGGTCCGGAACGGCCGCTGACCGTCGCTGGGCGACGGAGCACAGAGGCAGGTTGCAAAGCATCGCAGCTATGACCACCAGTTCCGGACATCCTGTGACATCAGCTGTGACGTCATCATGGCATGTCTGGGCAAGTTAGGACAGCTCTGGACATGCAAGGAGAAAAACACTCGTAATACAGAGGCTGGGAAAGCAAGAGTATGCAAACCATCAATAGCTAACAAGAAAATAGAATTAGTTACACAACAAATGATCCCACCACAACAGGAGCGCAGAATGATGCGACTGCTCTATCCGACAGCCAGGCAGAGAACTGACTCGTAATGGTTTTTTTCTCCTGTATAAAGCCCCGCAGCTGCATCCCCTAGCGGTTACTTTCTCAACTAATCTCACAACAAAATTATTAAGAATCACACCAGCGCTACTCCCGTTCCCATGGCAGAAGAAGATAGAAAATGGCGGGGATTCCCGGACAACAGCAACCAGCACCCGACGTGCACTGGCACGAAAATCGCAAACAAAGCGGGAAGAAAGTTGGTGAAAGCATTAGTTACACAACAAATCAGCTCACCACAGCAGGAGTGCAGACCGATGCGACTGCTCTCTGCGACAGCCAGCGAGAAACTCACTGGGGCGCCGCTCCGCGGCCGCTTTGCATGCGCGCTCCTAGCGCCCTCTGGGGCGACCACCTCCGAGAGGCTAAGAGAGAAGAGCATTCCTGCGCTGCCTGCTGGTCGTGACGTCATCCTATTGTCTCAGGGCTACACTGTTTTTTTTTTTCACTAATGCTCCTCTAGACAAGGTCAATCTACAATGAAGCCACGGTATGACGTCATCATGCACCTGCGTGGCTCAAGGACGCGTGCGCTCTAGACGGGACCTATTATTTTTTGACTCACTATCCCAAGATTATTTCCTTTATACTTCTATAACGATTGAATAGGAAACTATTGCAGAAGAGCACCATGCATGAAAGCTGATCGTAGGAATTCCAAAGTCTTACTAAATGAGACTTGCAAAAGAACAAAATATCCTAACACGTAACTCCATCGACGGCTAATAAGAGGACTAGACACTCAACAAATCAACACAGAGTACGGGTAACAAGGAGCGCAGAACTCAGGGCAGCACTATCGCCAAGACAACAATGTTCCTTGTCAAAAAAGAAAAATACAAAGCGTCAACAAAGGAAAGCATGCATATCGGTACATGTCAGAACACGTCAGGACAAACTGCACGACTGCTGGGCAACAGAAGAAAACAAACAATTGAACAGAGTGAAAAGACACTCACCATCATTTTTCACGTTCACAGCATTCCCCCATTGGAAATCCGCTCATCACAAAATCCACCTGCATCGTCGAACACCATTCACCAGTGACGAACCACACATCCGCACCTCATCAGATGCAGACAGAACCCCAGCGAATCAACACACAGTCCTGGCGTGGCGATGTTTGGGACGTATACAAACACATGTTATAAGTGCAGCCCAAGAGCTTGGGCCAGTTTTCTTCCCTGTTCCCTACAAAACGGGTCATAACGCGGAGATGCCATGTTGCGTAGTTTTATGAGCAAGTAGCGACTATACATATACATAAAAGGCTCCCAGGGTGAAGTGCCATTCGTGCTCTTTGGGACCTTGAAGCGTGTGGAATACCATGCTCAATACGTCGTTACTTTCCGTAGCTTTCCGTAACTTTCCGAAGAGGATACGCATTGTTCGAAACAGTTACCATATGTCTTGCAATCGCACTGCAACATGCACTGTAACTCAAACAGCAACTCAACTGCAACTCACACTATAAAGAGTCGACATCTTGCTTCGCGATGCCAGTTGCTCTGACCGACTTAGAGCGTGTGGCTGTTTTATCGAGATCTCGCGTCCTACAATATCGGTCTTTGCATTCGAGCGAAAATACCGTTGGTTAAGTTGGGCAAGTTGGTTGTGTTGGTCAAGTAAAAAACAGTGTTTTAAAGAAAGGGACATCTGTCCTGTAAAGCTAGGTGAAGTTACAGAGGCAGGTAAAACAACCCCACTACACTCCCCACAGGGAACTACAGAGGCAGTGCGAGCTGTTGATGAGTACGTCCATCACACTCACGAAAGTGTTTTTGTCCGTTGTACTCTAGGAGCGGGTTGGATCCTTTTGGGTCAAATATACGCATTCAATCCCAATTAAGATTTCTTAAGGATGTTTGCCTTTGGTACATCTTGACTACTGCCTGGTACTGAACGGGCACGGCACCTGTTGTTTGTTTTTAGGACGAGGCAGTGTTGTTTCTCTAACGCGATGCAACGTGGGCCAGCTAAAACGGTGTGCGCAACCTTACGCTTCTCCCATCCCACAGTTGGCGATACAAGGTCTACCGAAAACGAAAAGGCGACATACATAGGGGTGTTTGGCACTGGTAGTTCCGTGGGGCTGCCTATCTAGCACTAAATTTATCCTGCTCTTCGTTTTTAGTCAGTACTATTTTTGAAAGGTGATGTGGGCAAGCTTTTGGTTGCCCAATCCTACAGTTGGTAATGCGACTGTTATTAGTGGATATTATACTGGATAATGCTGTATTATTATCCGGACTCATCGTTCGTGTAGTCACAGAAAAATTGGCAGTTAAATTGGTAGTCACAGAAAAAAATACAGGCACTATGGACTTGCCAATATAGGGAGTCAATATCAGTCCAATAGAGAACCTGCTTGCACTTTTCATGTTGGACCAATATTGTCAGCCCTTCTGGGACCAGTATTGGCCAACCTGGCATCCAATATTGGGCCAATATTGGTGTGATGCCTGGGGTTGAGCGGGGTTGAGGAGGGTGGTAAATTTCTGCCAATGCCCACCTCGGACCCTCCTCTCGAGAAAATACTGGATCCGCCGTTGTTCCGTTCATTTTCTGCTGCTAGCCAAACTTACAAGTGATGTTTGAATCAAGCAGCATTGGAAAGATAGTAGTCCAAACAAATACTTTGGATTTGTGTCAGTTATCACGAGTTTCAAGTACTAGGGTTTGAAGTAAGGAGAGTCTGCTGTATAAGACACAGCTCACTGTGCCGTATTGCACAGTACGCTTTATAAACAATGGTCTTAGTCCTTGCGTTTTGTGCAGTTCAGTTATGCCAGTACTACAACACCGCTTTTCTAGTATTCACTTGCAATCAAGAGTATTAACGGTTCTGTATGAACGATTTTGTAGTTATCTTTTACACAACTGCTTTCATTTAGATGGTGTAATTTCAAATTTCCATAGAGATCCTGCTCTCTTCCATCTGATATCAGTTGTCTCACGACATAAACCCCCAATTATAATTATCTCTTCCGTCTCTTAATATTCTCTGCTAAGAATTTAGGCACTACATGTTGTACTCATTTTCAGTCTAATGCGCATCTGAGAATTTCTTTTAAATCACCCCCACTGTTCAAGTTCGCAAGGCTTCTAGTGGTGGCACAGAAGCAGAAACTGAAAAAGCGATTCAAACTTGGCTCCGGCACGCACGGGAACGGGCGGTCAACAAAGCAGAGAAGAGGAACACGGATCAGGAAGTGCAATGAACATGTGGGAATGCACAGCGTGTTTTCACACAGATAGATGCTGCGTGGTGCAAGTCACATGCATAGTGCCTTTATTAATGGCACCATGTTTGGGCGCGCAACCTAGAAGCTGCAGATTGGAGGAAGTCATGGATAAGGCACTTGTTGGCACGAAGCTGATAATGCTTCTTCCTGTTCCGTTATGTGTTACCTCGGGCTGCATTAAAAATTTAAATATTTGTAAAGCATGGTACAGCATGACATGGGAGCATGCTCTAGACACAACAGTTTATGCCATTGGTATGCAGTCTCGCACGCCAAAAGATGTTCGCTCAAATGTTCATGCCAAGGTGTTGTTGTTTGTGCTGCCATAATTTTTTGCTGCTTTATCAAACTCTGCCCAGGGCTTCTCGCGCACAAAGCATGAGGAAGAGTAAAGCATGTTAGCAACACCCCACCAGTATATATTCATTAGCATCAAGAATACATGAATGTAGCAGTCTGGTCTGCCTGTACATTGTTTTACCTGGGACATCTGTATATGCGCATATATGCCATTTTTTTATATATTCCTCTATTTTCAGCACACGGTTCCTTTGTTATCGGCTTTAATTGCTGATTTTGAGTGTTGCTAAAATTGCAACGTCTTTTTGGCGCATAGCCAAAACCATGTAGTGCAGATGCAATAATACCATGCGGTCTACATGCAATAACGCTTTGACGTGCTCGTTAAGATTTATGCCGCGGTCATCGAAGCCTGATGATATTGGGGCGAGATGATTCTACATGGTATAAAGAAGGAACTGTAAAATTGAGACCACCATAATATAGTCAGTCTCATGACCTCCCAGACCTGTCCTTCAGGAGCCCTTTAGGACATAGAAGGATCAATCCTCCTGGGTTTATCCTCACAGCCTCCCAAAGCCGTCCTTTGGGACGCCCACAAGACGATCTTAAGCTTGCTGTGAAGAAGCTCCTCAATCCCATTTTGATACTTCTGACACCTTGGGAATTCATTTCGCCATCCTGGGGACATCCTCGTCGTCTCTGTGAGACAATCATCGGACGTCTCTGGGACGAGAGGGGGTTGTTTGGGGTCACTGTGCATCCCATTCGCCCACAGGCCATCCCATAATTTTAAAAAAGTGGCAAGTAGGCATGGAATACAATTCGTATATGCGGTCATGGCAAAGCCACAGGTCGTTTGTGCATGGTTCAACCGCCCCAGGGTGGAAGGAAATTGTGGTATTCGTTTCAGGAAAGCGTGTGTGGAGCGTCAGAAGTATGCGGTTTACTGCATACCTCTTGATTGCGGGCGATACTATATCAGGCAGACGCGAAGGTGTTTCATTGTGAGGTTGCAAGAAAACGCTGTATCACTCAGCAGGAAACCCTCTTGGCCAATTCAGCGCAACAACAACAACTTTCTTACAAGATAATGACTGGGGAGTTTTATCGCCAGTGGCGATACTCTACCCCATTGCTGGTGATGATGAGGGGAATGAAATAATGAGCCCTTTCATCAACTCTTGCCACCTGGAGCACTAGGAGAACAAAATTCGTACAAGCGTACGTATTATCTGTGCAAGAGTTAACAACATCCAAGCGACCTCACTCGTAACGTGCTTTCTCAGGTGAATGCGGCTCCACAATTTGTGAAGGCGCTGATTATTATATCTGTATCTGTTTCGAACCAAATGCAAGACTCTCCCACGTGGCGACTAATGTGCATGAGCTTTCCTCTCTCGTTCACAGACACACACACGTTTTTGTGAATATGAGCTTTGAATATACATATACTATATGTGCGGTTAAGGGTTACCGGAGCTGGGTGAAAATTATCTGTACCGGGCGAAAGCATTAGAAAGTACGTAATTATCATATTAGTAATGAATTTTAAAATAATGGTGTTGTGGGATACACGAACAATTGGCATTGTATAACTAAGAATTATCTTATATTGCAATGGTAATATTCAAATTCATTTTCAACTTGAACCGCCGAAGTCTTGTTATCCTCAATTGTGTATTACTACGTGATCATGTGAGAAAACGTTTTACGTCGCACATATGACTTTGGAAAATATGTATATAAGTAAACGCAAGTCTAGGCGAGCTTCAGACATAATATGAAGGAAACTGAACCAACAACCGATTCACGAACTGCAAGCACTTCTCCGAACTTGGAAGGGATGTGGCAGCTCACGGTGACGTGCATGGATTCGGTTAACAGCCATCGTGACGGCGAAGACAAAAGGCTGGCGGTACTCTGAAACTTGTTTTTCAAGTGCTTTACAACCACCACAGCTGCAGCACTCCTTGCGGGAGGGTATAACGAGAATGCTTAGCTCCTCGATTACCGCGCAATAATTTGGTCGACAACATACGCAGGGTGGTGCGTGAGCTCGCTTTGCAGCCAGGGTGCGCAAGTTTATAACGTGACTCAACGATAATTTCTCCAAGAAACGGCATCAGCGTATTTGATGAGCAATTTCATTAGCAAACATAGCCAGCACCGTTGTATGTTCATCTAAAATATTGTCACTGTGTCCGTTAGTACAATGAGGATATCTCCGAACGCTCTGGTTCGTGCCTAGAACCACTTGCACCAGTGACCAAAACCGAATCTGACGTCACTTGCAAAGTGGCTTATTAGACGAAGAGGACCTCAGAATTTGCTGCGTCACAGAGTATTTAACAGTATGCGTTCATGTGGCAAATTTCTCGGACATTTGGCGGTAACCTGCAGCACCTTTCCTCAGTCTAACACCTGTTCTTTGTGTGCGGTCTTGCGCGCGAAGTTTGCATGCTTGTAAGCGTGGTTGACTGATGATTGCTCGATGAAGGTAACTTCTTGATTCCTCGTTTTATGATCCGTAACAACCTGCAATCGAAAATTTCCCCGAGATGATACGACTACGCTTTCATCGAAATGTGAAAAAAAGCCAACAAGAAAAAGAAATCATGAATTTTGTATGCATGCATCAAGGTAAAAACGTAAAGAATAATAATACGACAACATATTTCTAGGAAGTCAGACTGTTCGCAGCTCAAGCGCTGTACACTCTCGGACGATATATTTGTGCATTTGAATGGTGTACATATCACACCGAGGATGGCAAAGTTAGGACCCACGTCAAGGGCTGAACAGTACCTCACTGTCAAAGGGATTAAGCTCCACACATTTGTGGACTAGCATTTCCACGCGGGAGACTAGTTCGCGCCTTCCGCCTCTGATTGTCCGCCTGCACCAACTCCATGGGACGAAAAACCATACAAAAACAAGCACACAGCGTCAGAAAGTCTTGCTGCGATATCAGGGTTGTCGGAGGACAAAGTGAAAGCTTAGTGAAATCTGTAGACCGAGAAATGTATTTAATGTCGCGAGTTTTGCAACTAAATGCAGCAAATTTATACAAGATGTGGCTAGTAGTGCACCGAAAGGCATGTGCGAAAGGAAAACACCATTATTGACAGAGAATGCCTAGCATTCCTACGGTGCGCTCTGCGAGACAGCGAGCAGACGACGGCACCCCATAGCAAGACGACGACGACGACGACTACTCACGAGTGCAGACGATAAGCCATCGTAGCTGTTACCCTATTCGCCTCTCCAACTACCTATAGAGGTGCTAGTGTCGTCCTCAAGATGGCGGAGAAAAGAAGGATTGCCGATGAATAAATCAAGCTGCTTCATGCCTTTTTCCACCAGTCACGCTTCAAAAATTGTACAAATAACATAAATCGCCCGTGGTTTCCCGCAGTCTTCGTTGTTTTCGTTCGCGCCGCTCCTGTGATGGTATCGTTTTCCTCTTCATCATCTCGGCATTGAATTTTCTTCTCCGCAGTAGTTTCGCACTGCGGAGTTGAGCAGTGCTGCTGCCGTTTGAGTTCTGCAAGCCAGGAAACTCCATCGCACACGAAGAGAAGTTGCGGCAGTTTCGGATCAGCGCGAAATATTCTTGTCGTCTGCTGTTATTGTCATGCGTTGAGCGCTTCTGCTGGAGTCCGCTAGGTGGCGAGCAGCCAGCTGGAGAGGCGAATAGTAGCTGGAGCAGATTCGTAGCATAAGAGCGCTATGATTGGCGGGTCTCGTGTTCATCCGCAGTTGACGGCGGCTTATGTGAGGCCGACAACGGCGAGCCCGTTCACCAGGACCAGCACAACCACGCTTCCGAAATCGCGGTCGTTTGCGAAAATATCATTCATGGGCAGATCGGCGGCCTTCGCTCACATTTTTGACCCCTCAAGCAGTGTGTCAGACGCTGAGCGAAGTTCGCGCCTTTTTTCTGCTTACATTCTCTCCATGGAGGCTGGCCTTTAGAGTGTGCGCGTTGGGGTAGGTATCTCTATGGAAAGCCATCTGGAAAGCATTTGACGATTGCTTAGACAATCCGCCCAGCAATCGGGATGTCTGTGCTTCAGATCGAGCCGATGTCTGGCTTTTACGACAACTGCCATATTCAAGAATTTTATGCTCATCTTCGCAAGCACTATACCAAAGAAATTAACAAGATCATCGTCAACTGGAATGTCGCTGTTGTATTTATGTGTTCAGACGTCGCTGAGCGTCCGTTCTGATTACCTATTCGTACCAGTGCTTCGTCTCGTCCAGCCTTTTATCTATCCTTGGCACGGGGTTTTATCGCTTTTAGTTATCAAGAACCAAACAGTCCAGCTTTTATCCCTCTTTAATTTATTGTCCGTTCGGCATGAGTCGTCGTGGAGGATCAATTGTTTTTGTCAATTATGCTAATGCAGTCACCAGTTTTAGCCTCAGGTATTGAAGACCTTCAAGATTGTACAACGCGAAAAAAAAAGTAAGAAGAACGAAGTGTGCGCATATCGAACTAGCCGCCACAGGAGCGACATTATGGGTTTAGGAAGTGCGGGGTACTTACAGTGATGGATAATTCACCACAGTGATGTGCCTGCACAAGTGGGCAAGAAGACGCAAATTCAGCACAATATCATATGCTCCTCCTCCTTTCCACGCTTGTGAAGGACGTGGTTCCTATTGGCGAGGTTCAAATAACTGGAAAAAAAGTTTAAACCGCAAAGGTATCATGTGCTTTTGCACTTCACAAATCTATATCAGGATGACACACTCGACACCATAGTCGCAACGATAACTTGGGACCATTTACTAAGCACTGCATCTACTGGAGTATTTAATACATGTAAGAATTCGATTGATTACAGTTCACCCCATGTCTGAGACATAATATTTCTTCCATTCACGCGTGGCTTTTCCACACGTTTGTTTCGTGTGTTTGTTCTCGATTTTTGTGTGACGTGCCTGTATTTTACGTGAATATATTGATCTCTCAATCTCTTGCATGAGCAAAGTAACTAGAGTCCTAACGATTGCTGTTAGTGGAGGGTAGCTGCAATAAACGATGAGTAAGCTACCTAACTTATAGGACATGTAGCAGTGTCAGCGATTAGAGTAGTGTGTGAACACTACGCGGTCGCACGGATAATATTAGTCGATAATGGCAGATATCCCAAGGTATATGTAGACAGGTAGCGAAACTTCCATAGGGCCCTGCGTCTTCAGAATGACGCCACGATTGAGATGGTCAGTCAGCGCCATCCATCCGTTACGCGGACTACTACGATTGTAAATAAATGATACCAGATATGACGTCAGCAGTACGCATAATAAGTAGCGCATAATTAGTCATATTGCGTTTGCATTCGCGTACTGCGTTTGCGATGTAGTTCCTTCCCCTTTTCCTGACCGAACCATACTAATCACCCAGGAGCAGCAATACAAGACGAGAACAGAGAAAAATAAATCATATCAGGTTTAATGGCACATATCAGTTCGAAATATATACAGTTGTCACAGGTTTTGACGAAGGGTACGTGATAACCACAAATAAACTGGTGGTTTCACTTAATGTCCATTTCTCACCTAGAGCTAAACGTGCACGTAGTGATTAGCCGTTTGTATTTCTCCAATGAGTGGACATAATGGGTCCGTGGCATAGTTGGTACGCAGGTGATACGCTAACACTCACGCTATCATGGCCGGACTTATTTTAGCGGGGCCAGCTAGAGTGGTTGAATTGCGCTCTTCACACGTGGGTCACTCCACAAGAAGCGATCCAATCGCGTGGCTCGACCATCACGAATTTTGACACTATTTTTTTCTCAGATTGGTATCACGGAGATAGAGATACCCAAATAATATTTTTGCCGGATTCGGTATGGTTGAAGCGCAAGGCGGCACTGGAAGTGAACTTCTGCTTTAAAAGTGGCCTGCATATGAGCACGTCTCCAGGAAAAACGGCTGAATATATTAGGGTCCGGTGACCGTCAGCGAGTACAGGAAGCATGTTTCTTTCATTTTGGATGGTTTCTTTCATTTTCACATCCAAGACGTAAGCGTGTTTCGTATCGAGCTGGGGGCATAAAAGTATACATTTTCACCAGAACTTCCGCATTTTTTTGCTGCTCACTCGGTTAAGGTATAAAGATGAAACTCTGAAACGGTGAGCTGGTACCTCGGGGAATGGCAAACACGTAAAAAAATGACTTTGCTAAGTGCAAGGAAAGGCTGTGAAATATTCAGCCAATTTTCAGAAATATTCGGAAATTTCAGGGCAATATTCGGAAATTTCAGGCAATTTTACCAAATTCGCAATATTGGACCGGAAAAAACGTTATGTGGACATCGTGATTCGGATGTTTCGTTAACGGGAAAACGAAGTGCTGTCTGCCTACATCAAGCCTGAAAAAAACTAAGAGGCTTATATTTGTTGTCTTTTAGTAGTGACTGTTTAAGTTTACTAGACTCCGTAACTGCTCACTCCCTTCGGACTTGCGCAGAATCAGTCGCGCACTGTGAAATAGATGGCGTAGTTTATCTGCGATATTTTATTACAGCCGCGACAGGAAACACAAATAGTTACGGCTTCTCATCAAGTCAAAATTTTCTATTCATAACTGTTTCTCTTGAACAGGGCACACTGGGCAAGGTATTCAGTACCAGTCCATGCTGACTCTGTAGGTTGCTGCTTCACTAGAGGGTGACGTCACGCGCACGTGGACCTTGTGTGTGGATTGTGGAGTGAAAGTAATGAAAATCACGCGGGCCAGGGATGGCTTTGGCCATCTCGTAACGTCCTTTCAGCCTGGTCTGTTCTTCCAGTACTTCAGAGCAGGAGACCCACAGTGGGAAAATGTTGCGAAGATTCTCTTGAGCCCACAAAAATAGTTCCTGCGGGGTTAGAATTTGACGATCGAAGGGTCTTTGAAGACTGGCTTTTGATGAGAGTCTCTTTACTGTGCCTCCAATCCCGTCGCAAGCACCTTTCCCATGCGATGTTCCGAAAAAGTTCCACGTCGCATGAAGTCCGAAGTCTTCGTGATGAAAGCAGAGGTTGATAAAGTTTATATATATATATATATATATATATATATTGTGGGGTAGCTCCGTGCGAAAAGTAGTGCAACTTTTAACAGGCGGTTGAGTATCCAGGAAGTACTGCAGGAAAACCTTCTGATATATGTGGACAGATGCGTTGATGAATGCGTTGATGAATGTTGCAATTGGTGACCTGCTACATTTTTGAAGTAAACTCCAATGGGGTGTAATGTTGCCTGCTATGTATTCCAGTAAAATGGATGTCATTGGGAGTCTCACTTTGACTCTTTTATGACACACGGAGGACCTGGTTGAGGCCGGAGGGAGGTTGTGGACATCAACTGCATACCATGCTGACATCCTGAGGGAGTCCAGAGGATGTCTCTGTGTTATCTGGGTTGTTCTCTTGCTACATGGGTACCAGACGCAACGGTTAGAAACCAAACAAGCGACGGTTTGGCGACTTAAATGACTTCAATTTAGAGCGTGCTCGTTTTTATGTTATGCACTCTAAGAAAAAAAAGTTTTTTTTTTTACCTTTTGGGGTAGAGGTGCGTTGTCCCAAGTTTTCAACCCTTTTGGGGTAGAAAATGAGGGGTAGAAGCAGTTCTACCCCATCACTTCTACCCCAGGGGTAGAACAGACCTATCCCATAGTGGGGTGGCAGTTGCACCCCATTCGTTAAAGAGTTCTACCCGTCCACGGTTGAATATTATGCCTTTTAAGGCATATGTGTTATACCCCATGGGACAGCTACGTCTACCTCGAGGAGGCGAAATTTGCCTCCGCGTTGGATATAAATGCTATACCTTTCGCGGAGGGACGTTCTACCCTTGGTAGAAGTGACCTGCCCTACAGGGCTATAAATTTCCACTTCCCTAGCAATGAGAGCTGTTCCCTCTTGTTGGGGTGCACGTGACGCTAACAGTTATGACATGCAATTAATGAATGCTGTTCCGAAGTGGATAACATTGAAGCACACCGAAAAAGCTGTTACAAATTACAAATATTTATTTTGCACAATCTACTTCAATGAAGACACAGCAGCTTTATCAGATGGGCTCACCAATGCGAGGGGTACATTCATTAATTTGCGGAGCACTTGCAGTAGAAGCGGACTTCGGCATGAATTCGATGTTCATAAGCCAGTAAAGCGCGACGAGGGTCCTCACAGGCTCCTTCAAGCTGGACATCCCTATTGTCTCCTTCTCCAGGCATAACAGCGCTCGCCCCGGATGGAATACTTCCCGGGAAAAGTGCACCACATGGCAGACATGTTCGTTCTCCACCTAGAAAGTTACCTGAATATATAGACAAAATCTTTCAAGTATTTTCAGCAGGACGTTATCTTCCCGGTCGCTCTAGAGACCAGTAATAAAGTACGAAAAATACAAAGCTCGTTCCCATAGCTACAAAACAAAACCTTTTGCGATGTACAATAAGAACGAACGCTATAGGTACTCACCTGGGGCGTGATGAAGGACTCGTACCATTCATGTACCAGACTGGGGACCACAAGGAGTGTGACTATCATTGCTGCACATATACATAAGCACAATATGAATATTCACCCGACGTAACACGAGAATTAAAGAAAAAAAAAACACCCTGGCAATCCATATGCGCTATCGAAGCCATAAAATCCGTGAACCGTCCGAATTATCTGTGAACTATCTCGGTAGACAATTCATCTTACCGTCACTATGTTCAGACTCTAAAGGCTTCAAAGAACACATCCAACTGGAACTTCATTGGAGTGTACCTCAAAACCGCTTCCGAAATGTCCTACAGAACTCTGTCCAAGGCAGCTTCGATGGCAGTCCCTGTGATCGCATTGCATTCTTCCCTAATCTAAACGAACAAAAAGTGCCATAAAAGCGTATAAATGGTAAATTCGTGTTAAAGAGGACCAAGGCGGGAGCTATACAGTCACGAAAAATACCTGCTTGTGCTGTTTCCACACAGATGTCAAAGTCGTCATCGTAGATCCGTAAGGAACGAAAGAAAGCATAATTATCCCACTGAGACACTACATAGCGCGCCATCAGTAAATAACTGAGCAGAATATAGCTGATGGCTATGTCAAGCACCTATCACGAAAAAAAGTACATGACACTACTCACTGTAAGGCGCTTGCACATTAGTTCATCACTCAGGCAGAGTACTGTTGAGATGCCGTCGCAGGACACCACCGCCATTCTTTCGCTGTAACTTGTTATAATCTTCATTGGTAGATTCGTTGCACGCGGTATGCACGACTGTCTGCAACGAACTGACGGCCTAGAATGACGCAGTTTCTTCCTTTCGTCTCTCGCCCATTTTCACGAAGAAACACAAAAGCAGCACTGACCTTGCAGTGCACTGGCCTTGAGTGCACTGGCCTTGAGTGTTGGAGAGTTTCCTAGCATGGATTAGTGCCTTTGGAGTATTATGGTCAACGCTGTTGTTCCTCGAATAGCGTTGGCGCCCCAATATCTCAAGGAAGAACAATAGCCAAGCAGAGAAGGAGAGTATAAAGAGGTTCTGCACAACCGCATATTCCAGGTTAAAATACGCATGTATGAAGGGGATCTCCCCTCGTGTCTGTTTTAGTTTATTCTACATTTTCCTTCCTTTCTTCTCCTTTTTAGTTTAATTTTGTTGCAGAAGCGGCAGAATTAATCGGGTGATTAATTCAACCTCTCCTTATTTTTGTTACAGTAAGTAACCACGTCTGCATCATCTGAAATCTGAAATACCATATTTTATGTAAAGCCGAATTGAAATCTTCATTAAAAGGAAAGACAAATCGACTTGACAGGAATTTATATGCGGATTAAACGTGATTAGATTTGATAACGCAACTTGATTTGCATTTGATTTATCACCTCTTTTCAAACGCAGTTTCGATCTAAATCCTATCTGTTCTTTTTGTACCATTTTTACTGTTTTCTTTGTTTCGGTTTTTTACGGATTTGCAAGTATACCAAATTACGTCCAATTTGCAGGGCAGGCGCGAACGGGTTCTGAAATTTATGTGTAGTGCATGGCGCTAAGTCACTCCGCAATATTTATCAGCAGTAAAGCAAACCCGTCCAACAAACTCTGTCTCTTTATAGATCAAATTAAATTTTAAGTAAAACAAAACGTCTCTTACGAGCGTAGGTTAAGTATTACCGTGATGATGATGATTGAAAGAAAAAGATGGGGATGGGGACTACCGTAAAGTGAAACTTTCTGATGTTTTTTTAACACGCGATGAAATCTCATCGCCCAGCACCCTGTATTTAACGTTTCTCGCGAAAGAGCAACGTGTACCCCACCAAAAAGTTATTGGCGACCTAGTCCAGGTCTGTATTTGCGATTTTGGGACCGGAACGTGTACACGTTGACACTGACCCACCGATACCGGCCCAGCAATGAATGCTAGTATTGGATTCTTCTTTCATTGTTATAAAATGGTATCGGTCGGTGATGTCGGTATGCCAAGATACATCAATAATGAGGAAAATAGTAACGGTTTAACGGTTCTATACTTTTCGCTGCTACTACCGGGTCCAAGATATCAGCTACATAGACCTTTTTCACAATGGTCCGCTTTTTCTGCATCAAAGTTCAATATAGTATCAGGACGAAAATTCATTTCTAAATATTACCTAAGACGCAAGAGCGTCCGGATTCCTGAAGTACAAAAACCGACGGTGTCCCCCAACATGCACAACACAGGAAAGGAAAAGGGGCGAAAAGGAGTGAGAGGGAAGCAAAACACGCCTAACCCCACCCAACTGTTCACTTCCACCATTATACTTGGCTGTGTCCTCAAAATTACTGACCCCTAAAAGAGAGACAGGTCAGTGGAGGGGCAGAAATGCAGTACTCCGACGTTTGAGGGGGAGAGAAAAAGTAGGTCGGGAAGAAGTGTGGCTTTTCTACCCATTTTCAACCTTTTTTTTCTTAGAGTGTGGGACCGACAAATTCTGTACGAGGAAGTGAATGAGCAAGGATCACAAATGCGTCAAGTTTGGATAATGAAGCAAGTTATCTTTTTCTTTTTTTGTTTGAGCGAAGCATTAGCGGGCGCTGATCAACTGACAAATCACAGCTGAAACGCACACGATTCAGAAATCCAAATAGCTTCGAGATCAGGGCGACCCAGTCGGATTGATTGCAACTAGCATATAATTGATTAAACAAGTAATCACATGTTTTATGTAACCGAGTATGGCATTAACAGCATGGTGACATGACGTTAACAATAATGCGTTACCTTCGTGTCAGCGAATAACGATACTTCATGATAATTTCGATGCTCAAGAGTGCATATAGCATGTAATGTATCACGCCGTTGTATTCTTGGTGGGTAATATATCTCCGTTACAAACTTGAAGAATGTAATCGCCTAGTAAGTGCATACTGTACAAACGTATAATGATTTGGTAATGCATTATAAATAATAATGAGTTACGTAAATAAGTGCATTTCGAATATAATAAGTAAAAGTAACACATCTCTGATCACTGAGACATTAACCAGTGGGACCTGTATAGTCAGTACACACAAGATTGCAGTATCCCCAGTGTCACTTCCACTTCTTCTAGTGAAGCTCAAGGGCGGCCAGTAACCAGTGTAGACTGCTTTCCATGCACCCAGTAGAACTCCAGTAGGTTGAGTATCCAGTATACACTGGTTTCAAGTGTATCCAGTGAAATTCCAGTCCTGTAAGTAGTTAGTGTACACTCGTTTCCAGTGTCCCCGTGAAACTCCAGTATATCCCGTAACCAGTGTCAACTGGTTTCCAGTATTGCAAGTCTGATCTACAGTCTTTTTCAGTCTTACCAGTGGCATTTCCACTCTGGCCAGTAACATTTGCAATTTAAATCTTTGTCTTAGTTTTCAACAGGGTCGCTCATGTATATAGACTGAATATCACACCAAATAGTGTAAATCTGAAATCAAATCAAAATATTTGAGAAAAGACGTAATTCAATCCAAATCGTGTTCATAGTGGCGACATAGACAGCTATAGACAGCATAGATAGACGACCTATGTTGCGACATAGACAGCTCCCTGTCTCGTCGTGGAAAGCAATCATCCTAACCACTATGCTATGGGAGCTGGAGACAAAAATAACGTGTCTGAGAAAACGTGGAAAAAGCACATGCAGATACTGCACAAGACATTATCTTCACGGAACTCGGCGATCTGATGCTATGAAAGGAAATCTCATGACCATCAAAATGTACGTCGAATAACTTGCGTAAAATAAAGGGGGTGGACTGTAATATATCGGATTATTACGTATTAAATACTCCAGAAGATGCAGTGCTGGGTAAGAGATCCCAGGGTACCCTTGCGTCTAGGGTGTCGAATGTGTCGTCCCCATTTGATTGTCGTACACATAGAATTGTAGAGGGCAAAACCAACTTCTTTTTCAATTATTTGAAGATCACCAATGGGAAGTACGTCCTTCACGAGCGTGGATATCAGTAGGATAGAGAGATCTATAAGCATAGGATATGGCGCCAAACTATATAATACAGTCTATATACACAGACTATATATTACAGACTATCTTATTACCAACTTCTTCGTGCATGTCACTGTGTTGAATCCTCAATCGCCATGAGTACCACGCGCTTACTAAATCGATAACGTCTGGCTGGCATGTCAATATGTTGTCCGTGGGCGTTTATTTGATTTTTTTTGTACACTTTTGAAGTTTTGTTTTATAGATGAAGCTAAAACTTGTGTCTGCATTAGAATAATTGACAAAAATAATTGATCCTCCACGACGACTCATGTGCAAACGACAATATGCTAAGAGTGAAAAATTGGGTCGTTTCACCCTTCATAACGAATAGCGTAAAACCCCATACCAACTAGAGATAAAGGTCGGATGTAGAACGCAAACACCACACCAAAGTGTTTTTCAAGGTGCTCTTTGTTCAAATTTTCAAAGTCAAAACTGTACATCATTATGAGCCAAAAACCTATAAAATTAATGTATGCCCTTTCCAGTTGTAGTGCCTGTAGCTATTATACAATGAATAGGTTAATAGTTGTTCAGTATGTTTTCGGGAAACCTGAGGCGCATTTTGTGAATTGGATCCACATTTATGAGTGAACTGTGCTGCTTATAGTGGTTAAGTATGCAAAAGGAAGATTAGCTTATTAGAATTAAGATCACACATCTTCCATTGTGGTTATGCGTGGTGCTTATCCTCATTGTGTATCGGTTAAACATTTCTGTTGACAGTTGTGTGATTTGCTTTTCCCAAAATCTGATTGCCTGTTAGTATTTAACTCATAATCGTTTGCCTGCCGTGTGTTACGAGGACTGCGAGATTAGAATTGTAGACTCCGCCTGCACGCCATGCTCGAAAAATCTCCCATTTGCATCGCAGCATTTGATAATAGACTCCTTTCAACATATATTGTCAAACGATGTTATAGACATTCTTTTAATTATATATTTGTCGTTGCACAAGAATAAGAGAGCTAGTCCAGCTGTTTGAGAAATATAAACACTATGAAACTTAATTCATGAAATATGATAGGGTTTTTCACGAAAGATGAGAGATCCTCTTTTGTATAGAAAGACTGACGTATCATGCCTCTAAATTTCAATGACTGATTCTTCCCCTGTAATCGTATTCTTCGGATGTTGAAGTTTTACAGAGTGTAGTCTGGTAAAACATAGTGTTTGCCAACACTGATTCCATGTGACGTTCTTGCACGCAGGAATATATACGGAATATTCGTTTCCTTAGCAGTCATCCCAATATAACGATGCTAAATACAAACTGTTTCGTTGGGATGCGTAGATTTCATTATAGTTATGACAAGTATTACATTTATTATTTCAGTTATACACTTACAATTGTTCTATTCCAAACTCTGAAGTTTCGCTTTGTTGTCTGAATTGATGAATTGAGACTACATAAAGGGTCGCTTGAATCCAGCGTTGATTAATACAATCGATACGTTGTCGCTGTATCTGTATCGCTTCAGTGACTTGCACTTAGTTGCCACGAACTTCCACAATCTCTTATTGATGTTTCCTTTCTTTGTATGGAGATTATTGAATGGCGTACAAGAGAGTATTAGATTAAAATCGCACAGCGGTCCACCGCAGTTGATATGTTCGTTGAGTTTCAATAAGTGATGATACATCAGTCCTTGTACAACAATATTGACCTTCTGCTCATTCGACGTCATTCCAAGAACTGGAAGAAGAAAATAACTGTGTTGTCGTGGGATTGGAACATAACACGTGATAAGATTTTCTATGTAGTTTGCATGTCCATGGTTAGATGTAATTTCAACAAATTCTCCAACTGTTGGGTTCTGGTACTGTTGGATTCTCCACTGTTAAATCCGCAATAAATCGTGCTATGTAAACGGCTTGTACATGACAGTTTGATCTCATCGCTTTGTTGATTAATGCAATGCCCATTGCAATGATTCCAGGTACATCAGGTCTAGAGTACCGCAGTTCTTCTTTAGCCAGCCTCAAAAACTCCACCCAATCCCAGTGGTCCTTCGATGCTGACGTGCAAATATTTTTACAACTGTTGTAGGTTCGACATCCAAGTTCTTGTACCTTCAATTCTGTAATCTGTACCATGTATCCGAATACGACAATGTCTAGGACGTAATAAAATGCGGTGATAATAGAATCATTTCGCAGCTTTTTTTCTCAAACAGATTTTTATCATGGCCTCCCATGACTTATGGTGACGGGTACAAAAAATCCGCCCATCTCTTCGCTGATGCTTCCTTATTTGTTGTATTTTCAAGTGCGTGGCGACACTTAATTAAAAGCACATCTATGTTCATTTTATTTTTTAAAGATTTGTTGAGCTATCTCGTTTAGAAATGTTATTAATCATAGATTGAGAAGTTACGCGTCAAAAAGAACTCGTTACGAGTTAAGTTCCCGCGAAACTGGTTCCGGTTAAGACCGTACGAGTTAAGCTACAACGTGGAAAATGTAACTAAGTTTATAACAAAGTTCTTCATCCTGAAACGCAACTCGCAGTTACGGAGTCACTTAAAAAAGAACGATTTACTTCCATATTGCTTCGGACACAAAGTAACGCTACACAGGTTCAGCGCGTGTGAGCAGTTAGATCGCGTTGAGTTAGATCTTGAGTTCCCTGCGGAGGAGTGTAACACGCTTAGATAGTTTTCGTTGATTTCGAACAATTGGAACGCTTTGCATCTTACTCCCTGTGGGCGCACAGTGGTTCAGCTTCATTGCAATGGTAGCGGTTGTTACTTCCTGAATATAATATGTCACTGATTCAATATAACGTTTGATGGCATAGAATGCCATGAAAGAACCGAAAAGAAAGCAAGAAAATATGTGGACGTGAGCAAAAAGCGAATTAAAAGCATACTTGGTACTTTGCTTAAGTTACTCTGGCAAAGTTACCTGAAAAAGAAACGAGTTCTCTGCAAGTTACGACGGGGCAAAAGTACCCAGTTAAGTTACAAGTTACCAAGAAAGGATATCAGTTACAGGAACGAGTTACTTGCAACGAGTTACCTCGACCTCTGTTATTAATATCCATCCGTGTCGCCATCAGAATTATGGAAACTGATTTACAAAAAAGATTTCATTTTTAAGAAAAAAAAAACGTGTGTTTTCTATGCCTCTGTGTAGAAGAGCGCTCGCGAATCCTCCCCTCTCTACCTTGACGTGGGTGAGGGGGAAGTTTATGGTCGCCGGCTCCAAACTCTTACATTATTGTGTGAATCCACTAGTTGATCATTTTCGTTCTTTGAATAAGAGGCGAGTTTCTCTACAGATTCTGAGGTGTGCTCATATTGCTTGCTTAAAAATGATTTGTCTGAATTAATTATTGTTTTGACTTTGTTTCTGATTTCGATTGATATCCTGTGAGTTGAGAATTATGTATGCATGATGTATTAGTTGAGTATGTTGATTTCCTCTGTAGGACTCTGTAGTTTCTCATTTGCTTAGACTGCCTGAAATAATTATTGTCTTCTGTTTGTTTCGGGAGCCGTTCGTTTTAGAGAACCTCGTTTTAGCGAACCTCGATTTAGAGATCCCGTTTTAGAGAGCCTCGTTTTAGAGAATATCGTTTTAGAGAAGATGGCGACAGGTTACGTTTCAGCGAAAGCCGTTTTAGAGAATACCGTTTTAGCGAAATACAACGCGATTTCTGTTTCGCTCTTACCAATCATCAACGTATGTATGACTGCATCCTAATTAATTTAGGATGCTAATTTAGGGTCTTTTTTTATACTGTGAGCTATATACAGTAAATAATGTCCTTGCTATTTTATCGTCATCATTGATTTTCTTTCATTTGTAACAGAACGCTCTGTGATGTGTTTAAAAAAAATAGATGACAAACCTTGTATTTTCACGGAGATTGATTGATTGATTGATTGATTATGTGTTTAATGGCACGGAGAAGACGACATTTCAAAATTATTTGACGGGAACTAGAATCGGAGAACTCTATTATGGAATGCATAAGGTGTGGACAGTAGACCCGCTTATGAACGCTGGACAGCCTCGAACAGGTACAGGTACGAACCATGTTGAGGCACGGCACCGGAGATTCAACAGCCTCGTGGGAGTGGCCCATCCTGGATTATACCGGTTCATTGAGGCTGTAAAAACAGAAGAGCGAGAAACAGAAATCCTAGTCTAGCCCCTGCTGCGGGGATCCCTACTACCGACTCGGCGGTTAGCCACGAAGAGAAGGGAAGAAGCGCTACGGTGACTGTTTGACAGACGTCAAGAAATGAGATCTGCTGGCTACTTACGAGCTGTCGCTCATCACTTAAAATAGGTGTCTCGTGTATTGTCAGTCATTACAATGTATCATGTGTAATAAAACATTGTAAGAAATGTGTGCTTGCTGGAGTGATGATTGCAAGAAAACCCTTGTCTTTGCTCGAACTACACGAACCAGTAACCACAACTTCTTCGTCGACATCACATAACTGGACGAGACAAAAACCGAAATCTGTTTTCTCTAAAACGGCATTCCCTAAACCGTGTCACGCAGTCTCTAAAACGGTATTCGCTAAAACGAGACTCTTTTTCGCTAAAACGTAACTCGCTAAAATGTAACCTATTCTCTAAAACGCAATTCTCTAAAACGAGGCTCTCTAAACCGTAGGGGAACCGTTTGTTTCAGTTGTTCACGTGAATGACATCAATAAAAATAATACCTCATTGGGAATGTCACGTATTTCTCAGTTGTATTTCAGATATGGTGTTTCTGTGTCGTTCATCTGTGGAGAACTTTCTCTCGCAAGATATTGCAAAAATCTTAAATACGTTAACTAAAATTTGCAAGGTTTCTCGTTTTGACTGAGTATTGTTTTCGTTGATGTGAGCACAATATTTCTCGCTTGCTTAGCAAATGCTTGTCTAAAACCGGTTTGCTCTGATATTGATGTCTGTTGTAGTTGTTTGCTTGCTACTGGTTGTCTTATTGTGTTCCTATTTGCTTGTGTTTATATTTATATTGAATAACCACCAATCGGATGTGACAAATCAACAAACCTATTTTCGATTTTCGCGCCATTCCATCAAGTAGGGCTATTGTATAGGTCACCGGTAATTTCGTTAAGAAATCAAGTCAGTGTCTTCGCTGCGGTGTCAAGGCCTCACAGAAAACGTGTTCGGAAGTAACTGACAGATAAACAGCGTGTTCCACATACCGTTCGGATAAGTAGATTTGCATACGGTTTTTTAGACAACCTGTATATTCGCAACCTGTATACACATTGTCAATTGCAAAAGAGCGTTTTAATACATCAGCGGCAACGTTATCCCGCAGCAGGTGATTGTACATGTTAGTCAACGAAGTCTATTTTTAAACAGTGATAGATGATTCGTTACGAATTAACCTGATTGAAGCACCAAAACTTAAGCGTGGTTCTCGGTATAGCATTTCGATGCGTCTCTCCCACTAATCTGTCTTTCTCTGAATAGTACATAGCGCTTTTCCGGCAGCCTCCGGATTGGGAACGCCCAGAATTGTTCAACGCAAGATTTGTTCATGCTATTAAAATGGAATCTCCTGCGTGGAGGTGAGCCTCCCTGGATAACTCAAGATATGTTGTAGATCCAAGACATTCCAAAGATACCGTAAGACAAATGTTACAAAAGTAATAGAAGAATCATGCTGATGGTGACCGAACACATTAAAGATGACGTCTTCATCAAGCCTATTATGACACTTGGTGAGCCCCAATGAAAAGCTGAGCGTGCGATATTGCGTGCCAACATCGCTCATGACCAACGACACGCGCGTCCGAAGAGCCGATGCTTACACCACTCTACGAAATTGCATTATCATATGCTTCCGGCCTTTAGCCTTCTTCCTATCTATGCTCATCAGCTACTACTACGTACACTGCTGTGCATGTTAAAGTACTCGCACCGGTTGAGGTGGATATCGTTCTCCAAGTCTCGGGTGCAAGTCAGAGCGCCTCGCAATCTTTGATAGACTAAAATCGACTGGCGGCCCCGTGATCGATAATGCACAAATGCTACCGTTCCGGGACAGACAAGTACGTATGTGCACGTTGGGAACGGGACTGAGAGAAGCTTAGCGGAGTTACCACGCGGTCAATTTCACCCCTTAGATCACGACTGGACCATGCTTCTCAGAGCAATTGTGATCGCATGCCTGTTCCACATAACAACATGCCCCAAGACATTTGGTTCCATGGAAGACTTGCTGGCATCTGACGTTCTTCCCCAGGTGATCAGTGCTTTCGCAGCAAACAGGCCAGTGGACGTTAGAACATCAGTTGGGTGTATCGACACTTATTCTCAACATCTGCTCAAATTGATTCACAAAATCGACGTTCCCATCGCTGTTTGGACAGATATGATGATCTATAATGCTACTTTGTGGAGGAACTGGGAACATGCACATCTGGATGGCCGAGCTTTCCACATAATTTGCACTTACAAAGATTTGTTGATGCCCAGAGCTTCGAGCATTTTCCGACACTGTGCCTTGGAGCTGTATATGTTACCAGAAGGAGCTGATCCAACGAGGACGAAAAGTCTACTTGATTCAGTAGGACAGTTGAAGGACAGTTTAGATGTGTTTTCGTGCACCGGCGTCTTTAATGTCACCATCGCAAACGGCAACACATATCTGAGAGACTATGCTTCGGAAGAATACATTACATGTGACCCGCAATATATGTTTGAGAAGCATCTCGTGAGAAGGCGTAAATTTGAAGGGCAGAACTTAGTCCTTATTTGCATCAAGGGAGTGACGTGCACTCATCCCAATCTGAAAACGTTGACTTTCACACTGCAACATAGGAATGTGACAGTCACGATGTTTGAGATCGACTTCCCCAAAAGGGACTCTCTCGCAATGAGGAGAGAATTTGCGAAGTTTATGTGCAGGGGTAACGGTATTTTTGTGCATTGTCTTTTGAAGGGTAAAGCGTTGATGCATAATGCCATTTTCGTGGGGTATTTTGACTCTGTGGTTTTTCCGTTTTATGCTGAGAAGCCGAAGCAGATGCTAAAGGAGATTGTTCTACTGATACCGTTCAGCTTCCAAGTGTGGTTATCTCTACTGTCTTCATTCTTCGCATGCGCGCTTATTGGTTTCTCCTATATTTACGTGAAACGTCCGAACAGAGCACACTTAGTGCAAGTCGCTCTCCTATTTATGAAATCCCTTCTAAGGCAAAGCGTAGTGCCCACAACGGCCATTCTCAACTACCAACCATTGCGATTAATTTTTGGAGTTTGGCTGATTGTCGGGATGATTGTATCCACGGCTTTTCAAGGATTGCTAATGTCCTATTTGAGAGACATGCCGCTCAAAAAAGGAATAGAAGATTTCGATTTTAAACTGTTTTTAGGTCAAGGTTACAGAGTTTCCTGCTTGCAAAGTCCTAGCCACTGCGACACATCTATCCACACTCTCCCCAAATATCCGTGGATAAAAAGTGGATGCGATTGCTACAACGAGGATGGGTCCATTAAGCGAGGAAACGGTGGAAAGGATACTTACGTAGTAGCGAACCATCGCCAAGATAGTGTTCATGCGCACAACGAACTCCTACAAATGGGCTATAGAAAGGTTGATGAATTTATGGATGCCCTGATGTATGGTCCAGCGATGGGACTTACTTCACCCTACCTTCACAGCACCCAGAAAATCGTAACTCAGGGTGTGGAGACCGGATTATATGTAAGGGCACGGAGCTTGGAAGCGTTCAGAATGTCGCATCAAAACGACAACGACAACTTGCCGCAGACATCAGAACAGGAAGCGCTGACTATGACCGACTTGCGGCCACCTTTCTTACTGTGGGCAACGGGTATGCTGATATCCACTACAGTCTTCTTGGTTGAAATGATATTCCATCGGTACAATGGTGCTGTGAAGCATGTAATCAGGGTGGTCACAAGACGCATGGTAAGAAAGATGCGCTTCCTACTTCGACCATTTCATCTCCTTGCGCATTAAGCCATAACAGTGGACCGCTTCGCAATCGGTGGATTTTACATATACGTTAGCAAGCTTCAGACTTTACAGCAAAAGGCTTGCCTTGGCGTGTACCTCCATTTGTAATCTACCGTTGATGCACACAGTGATTATGAATGTGAAATAAATGTGTTTTTGTGCACCAGCAACGAGGAGTAGCTATGTGAGTTTTTCAACATTGCGTCCTTGGCAATAAAATATCACACTGGCCTCTGTGATCCGTTGTGGACTCATCGTGCGTGCTGGCAATTTGCAGACAATTTATATTTTCCTTTGCAGAAGTCGACCGTCGAACATCTTAGTTGTGTAGTTCATGCGTAATCAAATGTCGTTTCTGCACATGTATCATTCAAAGCAGAGAAATCAAGATCAATCTATTTTACTGAGTAGTCATCCAATGAATCATTAATATCCCCGGGAGGCCTTATATGGTCGCGAAAGGCCTGAATATCCGTATAAAAATGCGATACCCATGTGATGTTTGAACACGTGTTACCTCCCAGTCTTTGCGTGGATAGCGATCATCCTAACCACTATGTCACGGGAGCAGGTCTTGCGTCGATCCCGTTGTATGAATGTGTATGAGTGAGAATCCATGTTAGAGTGAAAGTGGGATGAGTGAGAGAGTGGTTGGTTTGTCCCTTCAGATGACGCACCCTTGAAAGTCGCTGGGGAAGTGCGTTATCTTAGCTCAGTTGGTAGCACGCTGGACCGGTAGTCCAGCATGCTACCAATGGTACATTGCTAATCGTATCATGCTACCTTCTTGGTTCATCATAAACTGAGCAAGCTCCGAGCGCATATGCTCCCTGTTGTAGCCTGCAGGCAAATTATTCGGCGGATGTGCTAGATCTCCTTGGCCCTACTTCAGTGCTTCAAGACACTGAATGCTAAACCGCTAAACTATTTCGCTGTGAAATATGTTTTGTATATGAAAATATTTAAGAAAATGCGCATAGCCGGGGGCGCCGGTTCTCCAGAAAGACGGAAGAGAAACAGGCGGGGTTGTCTATTTGTCATATCATGTGCTCCATATCCCTATGTGCTTGTACGATGTCATGGTTGTCAGGCATGTATTTTTACGTGTTCTTGACCCCCTGCTTAATGTGTTTGGTGCAAATCTGTTCCAGCAGAGATGGTCGCTGCTGGGCACACCATCCTTGCTGATGAAGGCGTGTGCAAAGGCTTACAAGACACGCTCGGGCTTGGATCACTTGCTGATCCAGGAGGGGGCATCTCTTTCGCACTGCGTCTCATGAGCATTTGAATTTTAATCGCCAATCAGTCTTGCATCACTTTCTTTTTCACTCCTTCACTCTCCAAAGCAGATTTCAACTTGGAGCTGATATTATTCCGGCATATTTTGTGTAAAGCCGGATGTACCACCCTTCCGTGGTGATTGTAACACACGCTTGCAGTGTTCATAATTTAAATGTCGTATGTATGTTCATAAAGAGAGAACCAAAGGAGCTGGTGTCCCTTTTAATTTCGCACGAAATTAGTGTATTTCGTTTGGTTGGCGTGCTGATAGTCCACTGAACACATATCATTTCTTTGCCTTTTAAATCGGACCTTTTTACCCACTTAGAAGCTGCGGTGATAATGGATAGCATGGCGAATAATGCTCGGTATTCCTTTGTGTTTTTCCCAAAACAAAGTCGTTGTTCAGTTAGGCTACAGGTCGTTGGGAAGCACGTGTTGTTGCCTACCTTAGTATTTTGAGAGCTTCTGCTGCTCCCTTATACTAAGGAAGTGCGCTTCACTGTGTAACGCTGGCACACCCCAGTCAACACAGCATCGTAAAGGTAACGTAGAATCAATCAATCAATTTGCAATCCAGAAAGTTAACGTTTAATTAATGACAGCTGAGAACGTGGATTTGAAGTCGGAAATGTTGCCCCGAAACCAGGTTATATTAACACTGACCAGCTGACGGATATTCGACGTAATTCACGCGCTGGTTCAACATAGATACAACGTACCGCAGTCAACCAGACGTGAATATTTGCAGCAACAAAGTAACATTACTTTCACAATACCATCAGGCATGAAATGGTTAGCTTTTTCTTGGAATGGCTATCGTCCGCAAACGCTTAGCTTCCGATCTGTTCAAATTCCCTGATGACTCGAGATGGTGATTGTGTTATCGTGTTTCCATTTTAAATGACCGCGATAAAATTCGACTGATGCAGTGGGTGCTTCTCTATCGTTTACAGTTTCCTTTTTCTTTTTTTGAAATAAGGGTATCAGGGCTATCTGTATGCGGTTTACGCGAGTCGTTTGCACGGCGTAATGGAAAACCTGCGAAGAATATTGGGTAAGCAGAGAGAACTTCAAAGAGAACCTCAAATAAGAGGTTCATTTCGCCAAAGATAGTTATTGTTGGGTCGCCGGAAAGAACTGTCTCTCACTTCTTTATTCCAGCTGTAGGCTTAGTATAACGTAACTGCGAAAACTTTGTCGATATACCTATCATTGTTTCATTATAAATATATGTATGGGTTATAAAACATGGCCTGTGTAAATAGGAGGGAATAGAGAAATGTTTCATATGTGCGTAAAGTGCGCCTTGTTTCTCTATTAATCGACATATTCCGTTTGTTTTTAAACACATTTTTATTTCTGAAGAGGGCTGCGTGTCAATTCGAAAAGACCTGAAGTATGGTGAAGTAGAAGGACTTATCGGTCGCTCTAGCGTGTAGCCGACAATGTGCCTGGCGATGGATGGCGTCAACTGTATCTCGCCAATACGCGATCGAATCTCCTCTGGTAGGCTTTCACGGGACTACGTAACAAGTGATCCACTCTGTGCTGGTAACCGCGTTGTTATTCTCCCACACTTGCGGGTGCACCAAGAGCGTCACTCAGATCATCAAACGAACTCATCTATTTTTATTTCACTCTCCGTTTCTTTCAATTGTCTTCATTTTCTTCGCCGTGCACGCGTTTGACGAACACGATATGTGTATCTCTAACTGCTGCTGCTGCTGCTGCTGTTATGTTTGCCGTGTCGCATTTACCATCCGATTAAATAATTTCCTCTAAGCAATTACCCAGCCTTTGTATCTCTTGCAGTATATTTCTTTATTTGCGCCGATCGTTTCGCGACTTACCCTGTATTATTTTTCATTGGTTTTGCAAAGTAGACTAAGGCAAGACGAGACGAGAATGTTTTGTTTTAGTTTCATAGCATAAGCTAAGATGGGGGGTAGAAACCTCTAAGGACAACATCTCAACTGAGTGCGAATTGCGAATCATTTGCCCGCCGTTTCCTTTCTAACCAAGAATGGCAGATTTATGTACTGACCTGATTAGGCCCGCTGTCGGTCACCTCGGGGTCGTGTATTCGGACATGCAAACAACATAATATGCGGGTAGTATGTGAACGAAGAACTGCAGCAGTAATGAATGCTTAATTGGATGGCTGTTCAATTGTCAATATTCGATAGTAATGGTGATGTCTACTCCTAATTATTCTTATTATTGATGTGATAAATAAAGAGTGCGTCAATCTAGACAAAAACTTCTCAATTCTACGGCAAAATCTTGCGAATGCACTTAGAAAACCCTCGACGTACCCTGCGCCTTTTTATTGCTAGCTGCGTAAAAGCATTAAACGGAATTGATATTAGTCGGAATATCAGCATTTCACCATCCGTTGACTGGGTAAATAGATGGCTTCCAGCAAACAATGAACATACAGTTTTTTTTTTTAATTCGTTACGGAATTTTTATTAAAAAAATATCTGAACAAAATACATGCCGTTTTTGTTGTTGACTTATATAGCCGGGCGAATATTTCCTACTTGCAAAGCATATATAATTACAACATCATTAACTGCCCAACAATTGTTAACTGTTTAATCACGGGAATTTGCGCAAAAGCGATATAGCGGAATGGGAGATATTCCTCGTTCAAAGCCATTTCATGTTTGTCATGTTAAAAAACAGCAAAACTTCAACATCTACGTGTGTTAAAGTATCCATCGTCGAAGCACATTTCGAGCGCGGAGGGAGCGACAGAAAATTCACGTGGGATGGTCACGCGCTTTGGAACGATGGAGCTGATTGGTGCAGAAGCTAACCTATTGGCCAGATGGAGCGCTCTCCGACCCACATAAGGCGAACGCCGTGTCGCTTCCGCACTTGGAACAGTGCCTACTTCCTATTTCAGCTCATTTGCATGGTGAAATTGAACGGTGGATATTTGGTTAAGCAATGAATATAGGAGGTGTCCCAGCTAAATGCGAACACATTTGTAATATATATATATATATATATATATAACTTCTTCCGAGATGAAATCAATTGCATTATAGCATAGACTGCAGGGCATTCCTTAGGAGGGCATTAGCAAACTCCTCTGGTAATGTCTTAATTAACTTTTTAATTATAAAAGCTACGAAGTTGTCCTAATGAGAACATCTGGTCCCTTGGGTCACCTGATAGCGGAGCCGTTTTCAGAACAAAAATCCGTTCGATAGATCGTCGGCAAAAACTTCGTGAAGGGTCACCGTTTTCTGTACTTTAATTTGTTCATTGCGCATCGTCGGAGACGCGTATTTCCTTCATCCCCAATGTGAAAAGGTGAAAGAGAACACTATCCCCTTTTGCGTCATCGAAAAAGATTAAAAGAAAACAGGAAATGCAACCCAAGATCAGGACAGTTCCGTTAGAGTCACCCGATACATTTGTTTTTGTTTTGTGTCCGTAAGTAAAAGCTCATCTTCGACGCTTGTGGCGGCACTGTGCCCCTTCAGCCTCTCACACTGAGAAATGCGCGTCTCCAAAGATGCGGAATGAAAAAAAAAAAAAAAGAAAAAGATGTTCCTTCACGAATTTTTTGCGACGATCTATCAACAGATTTTTGTTCTGGAAACGGATCCGGTATCAGGTGACCAAAGGGACGACATGTTCCCATTGGGGCAACTTCGTAGCTTTCATAATTCAAAAAGTTGATTACTGAACGTCAATTAAGATAATGCCTTAGCAATTTGCTAATGGCCTCCTCAGGAAAGCCCTTCGGCCTATAATGTAATGAAATGAATTTCATATCTCTCTCTGTATATATATATATATATATATATATATATATATATATATATGAATGTATAACTGAGTACAGGTGGACGCGAAAACAAATAGACTACAAGTAATGAAGAGACTTGGGAGGCCGTATAAGGGTTAAAAACACTTGCTACTTTTATTACATTAATAATTAGGGGGGCGCTAGGAATAGATTTAGAGTTAGGGGTCGACGTTTCGGCAGTCAGCGCTGCCTTCAACAGAACTAAACTTGGAAATAGTTGACAAGGGCTTATATACAAGGGAAAGGGGGAAAATGAGAGGGGAACAGTGCACGTGGAGCGGAGTTGGTGATGTTGCAGGAGCGTTGTTGCTAATGGTCCATTGAGCACTTGCAGGAGCGTTGGTTGTCTTCCAGGAGAGTTCTCCTTGGTCGTCTGATAAACCTGAAAAGATAAGAAAAATACGGCAGAAAGAACGAAAGAGGGTCGGGGGGCTTGGTCTAGGAGCTAAGGCTGCGAACTGTAGACAATACGCCGGGGTCTTCGTTTATCGTGGACTGGAATTTGTGGATTAGGAATGATTCACGCTGTTGCCTGCTACGGTCTGAGGGGAAACCAGATTGTAAGATGTACACGTGGATGTCCTTGAATGAGTGGCCGGTTTGATTGAAATGACGCGACACAGGGAGATTTGGTTTCTTTGTAATATCGGACCTGTGATTATTAAAACGAATTCGGAATGATGTTGTAGTTTGGCCGATATATTGTGCTTTGCATGCGTTGCATTCCAATAGGTATACTACGTTGGATGAGTTGCAGTCAGAAGCAGTTTTGATTTTTACTTGGAAGTTGCTGTTTGTGCTTTGTACCCTGTCTGCAGTCTGCATTACAATACAAATTTGGCATCTTCGTCCGTTGCATGGGTGGCAGCCTTCGGTTGTAGGAGGTGGCTTATTGACTTTTGCGTTGACTAAGTGGTCTTGAAGATTTCTTGCACGACGATATGCTATGCGTGGCGGTTCTGGGAATATTTCTCCAAGGCGCTCCGACTGTGTTAAAATTGGGTGATGACGTTTCAGTATGTTTTTAAGGTTAGGGATCGCGCCATTGAAGGTGACTGTAAGATTAACCCGCTTGGGGCGTTCGGGGCGTGTTGAGTTTTTTAGAAGTTCACTGCGATTAGTACGGCGGGCTCTACATATCGCGTCCTTCACGAGATCCTGGGGGAAGTTTCGGCTGACCAGCGTGCTTTGAAGATCGTTAAGGTTTGCGTCCAGCTCCTCCTCTTGGGAACAAATGCGCCGGCAGCGGAGGGCCTGACTGTACGGGATGGCCAATTTTGTATGTCGGGGATGGCAGCTGTGAAATGATAGGTACTGTTGGGAGTCAGTCGGTTTTCGGTACAGATTTGTTACGAGGGTGCCATTGGATATGCGTATATGGACATCTAGAAAATCTATGCTCTCTCTAGAATAAGCGTGAGTGAATTGTATTGTGGGGTGCATGTTACCGAAGTTTTCAATGAAAGACAGAAGCGAGTCTTCAGAATGTGGCCACAGCATGAATATGTCGTCCAAAAAGCGCTTAAAAATTAGGGGTTTAAGTTGACAGGTGCTAAGGAACCGTCCTTCTAGATCACCCATAAAGATATTCGCGTAATTTGGGGCCATTTTCGTGCCCATGGCTGTGCCGTTAATGGCGTGCATTACATTCAAATTAACGGCACAGCCATGGGCACGAAAATGGCCCCAAATTACGCGAATATCTTTATGGGTGATCTAGAAGGACGGTTCCTTAGCACCTGTCAACTTAAACCCCTAATTTTTAAGCGCTTTTTGGACGACATATTCATGCTGTGGCCACATTCTGAAGACTCGCTTCTGTCTTTCATTGAAAACTTCGGTAACATGCACCCCACAATACAATTCACTCACGCTTATTCTAGAGAGAGCATAGATTTTCTAGATGTCCATATACGCATATCCAATGGCACCCTCGTAACAAATCTGTACCGAAAACCGACTGACTCCCAACAGTACCTATCATTTCACAGCTGCCATCCCCGACATACAAAATTGGCCATCCCGTACAGTCAGGCCCTCCGCTGCCGGCGCATTTGTTCCCAAGAGGAGGAGCTGAACGCAAACCTTAACGATCTTCAAAGCACGCTGGTCAGCCGAAACTTCCCCCAGGATCTCGTGAAGGACGCGATATGTAGAGCCCGCCGTACTAATCGCAGTGAACTTCTAAAAAACTCAACACGCCCCGAACGCCCCAAGCGGGTTAATCTTACAGTCACCTTCAATGGCGCGATCCCTAACCTTAAAAACATACTGAAACGTCATCACCCAATTTTAACACAGTCGGAGCGCCTTGGAGAAATATTCCCAGAACCGCCACGCATAGCATATCGTCGTGCAAGAAATCTTCAAGACCACTTAGTCAACGCAAAAGTCAATAAGCCACCTCCTACAACCGAAGGCTGCCACCCATGCAACGGACGAAGATGCCAAATTTGTATTGTAATGCAGACTGCAGACAGGGTACAAAGCACAAACAGCAACTTCCAAGTAAAAATCAAAACTGCTTCTGACTGCAACTCATCCAACGTAGTATACCTATTGGAATGCAACGCATGCAAAGCACAATATATCGGCCAAACTACAACATCATTCCGAATTCGTTTTAATAATCACAGGTCCGATATTACAAAGAAACCAAATCTCCCTGTGTCGCGTCATTTCAATCAAACCGGCCACTCATTCAAGGACATCCACGTGTACATCTTACAATCTGGTTTCCCCTCAGACCGTAGCAGGCAACAGCGTGAATCATTCCTAATCCACAAATTCCAGTCCACGATAAACGAAGACCCCGGCGTATTGTCTACAGTTCGCAGCCTTAGCTCCTAGACCAAGCCCCCCGACCCTCTTTCGTTCTTTCTGCCGTATCTCTCTTATCTTTTCAGGTTTATCAGACGACCAAGGAGAACTCTCCTGGAAGACAACCAACGCTCCTGCAAGTGCTCAATGGACCATTAGCAACAACGCTCCTGCAACATCACCAACTCCGCTCCACGTGCACTGTTCCCCTCTCATTTTCCCCCTTTCCCTTGTATATAAGCCCTTGTCACCTATTTCCAAGTTTAGTTCTGTTGAAGGCAGCGCTGACTGCCGAAACGTCGACCCCTAACTCTAAATCTATTCCTAGCGCCCCTCTAATTATTAATGTAATAAAAGTAGCAAGTGTTTTTAACCCTTATACGGCCTCCCAAGTCTCTTCATTACTTGTAGTCTATATATATATATATATATATATATATATATTTTAATGGCTTTTCCCCCTTTCTTGTAATTCACTGGCTTGCACTGTGGCATTGAGGAGTGCTCAGTCACCCTCCCAGGTGTATATCGCTCGCTGAGTGACCCCTGGTTAGCCAATCCCGAACGATGCGCAGCTACCCAGGGCCGACGAGCCGCAAACACGGCGAAACACGTGTCCTCTGGTGCTGTCGCATCGTTCAATGAGTATCTGTTTCTCTACGTGCAGCCATAGAAGCCATCTTAACTGTAAGTTTGAATTTCAAACACGTCTAGCATCATTCACCTATTTTTTTAATGGCTTTTTCCCCCTCTTTATATATATATATATATATAGTTGAAATAAATGGGAGACAGAAGACGAAAGTAGGAGAACTAACAAAAAAGGGGTTTATTAAAACTTAAAAACTATAAAAGTTATGGTGGATGTTTACGTTACGGCGGAAGCTCCGCCTTCTTCGGGACAAAAGAGCTAAATGCATGCATTTAGCGTTAGGCGTTTAGCGCATTAGGCGTCGTCCGTGGTCCACGGACGACGCCTTTGGAAGAAAGACGATGACCCCCAGCTGGTGAAATCATTATCTGGGATAATGATTTCACCACGACGACGAATGATTTCACGGATGATTTCATCACCGACGACGCCTTTGGAAGAAAGACGATGACCCCCAGCTGGTGAAATCATTATCTGGGATAATGATTTCACCACGACGACGAATGATTTCACGGATGATTTCATCACCGACGACGCCTTTGGAAGAAAGACGATGACCCCCAGCTCTGACTTCAGAAGATCCCGGAACGTCAGGGCAGTGACACCACACCGGACAGCGACAAACGAACCTTCCAGAACGTGACTCATCGATGAACGCCAGGTGGCGGAAATACACAAGATTACGTCAGCAAGCTGAATCCATAAAGGCCTTGGACAGTCTTGTTGCCTGTTCTGTCCTGAAGAAGGAGGAGCTTCCCTCCGAAACGTCGACACTTCCCCCATTTCCTAAATAATGTTTTAGTTATGTAAAATAAACCTTTGTTTGTATTCTATTAACGCCTCAAATCCGTCGCTGTGTCCCCTTTCCTTTCGCTTACATATATATATATATATATATATATATATATATATATAGGAGTTCAAAAAAAGACGCGGAAACAGATTTTAGGGAAGTTACAAACACTAGTTTATTCCATAGGGAGGGAGACGTTAAAAAGTAAAATGGGCAAGGGGTCGACGTTTCGACAGTGGCACTGTCTTCGTCAGGACAAAAGATGCGTAGCTGGTTACACATTACTTAAATAGGTTTGGTACATGACGTCATAATCGTAGGTTACCAGCCACCGCGGGTAACCTACAGGCGCGCGCGCAACCTGCACGATAATCTAGTTAGCTCTAAGGTTAGCAAAGCAGCGCATCCAGAAAACGGCTGTCACCCATGCGATGGTCGCAGGTCTCAAATATGCAAATTAATGCAAAGCACCCAAGTACTTAAAAGTACTAATTCAAATTTTTGCGTCAAAATTAATGGTGACTTCGACTGTAATTCATCTAACGTCATTTACGCCATTCAGTGCGGCATGTGCCAAGCACAATACGTTGGTCAGACTAAAACATCATTTCGGATCAGGTTCAACAACCACCGATCTGACGTTACAAAAAAGCCAAACCTCCCGGTGTCTCGCCATTTCAAGCAACCAGGTCATTCACTAAATAATGTGTCACTTTTTATTCTCCTGTCAAATTTTAGCTCAGATCGGTGCAGGGAACAACGCGAATCTTATCTCATTTACAAATTCCAATCAACCATTAACGAAGATCTGGGAGCACTTTCAACGGTAAGAAATCTGGCCGCCTAGATGAGCTACACTTTCTTCCTTTTCGTTTCCTTTCTGTTTTCCTTTTCCTCTCTTTTTTTTTTTCAGCAAAGTTTGAAGCAGCGCTCATCCTGCCTGGAATTTTCCCCAAAGCGGACAGTGACCTACGGCGAATGACATCACCACCCAGACTTGACCTTCTGGAATATTCCCGAATCTGACTCATTGACAAACGCCTGTGGCGTGCCCGTACCGATTATGACGTCATGTACCAAACCTATTTAAGTAATGTGTAACCAGCTACGCATCTTTTGTCCTGACGAAGACAGTGCCACTGCCGAAACGTCGACCCCTTGCCCATTTTACTTTTTAACGTCTCCCTCCCTATGTAATAAACTAGTGTTTGTAACTTCCCTAAAATCTGTTTCCGCGTCTTTTTTTGAACTTCTGTAAAACTTCGTGGTCGTTTGATAATCCTTTTACCTCACCCTATATATATATATATATATATATATATATATATATATATATGTTTATAAGTCCCAAACGTCGCCACACCAGCATTGGACAGCTGTTTCGGCCTTATTGGGCCTTCATCAGCAATGCGTAGGTGGGCGACGTTTGAGCGAGTGGCGTCTGAAGGTCACGTGGAACGTGATGTCCTCCCGCCAGGGTGAGAAACTCACCACTGAAAGCCCAGTGCGAAGCCAGTAAAGTATTAAGTGAAAAAGAAGTAGCACTGGCTCTTTGGCTGCACGTTGAATATATGTGTATAAGTCCCAAACGTAGCCACACCAGCATTGGACAGCTGTTTCGGCGTTATTGGGCCTTCATCAGCAATGCGTAGGTGGGTGACGTTTGAGCGAGTGGCGTTGGAACATCACGTGGAATGTGATGCCCTCCCGTCAAGGTGAGAAACTCACCATATATATATATATATATATAAATGAGGGGGGAAAGCCATTAACTAAACAAGTAAATGAAACAAGTAAATGACACTAGACGTGTTTGAAATTCAAAATTACAGATTAAGATGGCTTCTATGGCTGCACGAAGAGAAACAGATACTCATGGAACTATGCGACAGGACCAGAGGACACGTGTTTCGCCGTGTTTGCGGCTCGTCAGCCCTGGGTAGCTGCGCGTCGTCCGGAATTGGCAAACCAGGGGTCACTCAGCGAGCGATATACACCTGGGAGGGTGACTGAGCACTCTTCAATGCCACAGTGTCAGCCAGTGAATTATAATGAAGGGGAAATAGCCATTAAAGAAACAAGTGAATGACACTAGACGTATTTGAAATTCAAAATTACAGATTAAGATGGCTTCTATGGCTGCAAATCACCCTCCCAGGTGTATATCGCTCGCTGAGTGACCCCTGCTTTGCCAATTCCGAACGACGCGCAGCTACCCAGGGCTGACGAGCCGCAAACACGGCGAAACACGTGTCCTCTCGTGCTGTTGCATCGTTCCATGAGTATCTGTTTCTCTGCGTGCAGCCATAGAAGCCATCTTAATCTGTAATTTTGAATTTCAAACACGTCTAGTGTCAATTACTTGTTTATTTAATGGCTTTTTCCCCTTCATTATAATTAACTGGTTGGCACTGTGGCATTCAGGAGTGCTCAATCACCTTCCCAGGTGTATATCGCTCGTTGAGTGACCCCTGGTTTGCCAATTCCGATCGACGCGCAGCTACCCAGACCTGACGAGCCGCAAACACGACGAAACACGTGTCCTCTGGTGCTGTCGCATCGTTCCATGAGTATCTATATATATATATATATATATATATATATATATAAAAAGATGGGGGAAAAGCCATTAAAAAAATAAGTAAATGATGCTAGACGTGTTTGAAATTCAAACTTACAGATTAAAATGGCTTCTATGGCTGCACGTAGAGGAAGATACTCATTGAACGACGCGACAGCACCAGAGGACACGTGTTTCGCCGTGTTTGCGGCTCGTCGGCCCTGGGTAGCTGCGCATCGTTCGGGATTGGCAAACCAGGGGTCACTGAGCGAGCGATATACACCTGGGAGGGTGACTGAGCACTCCTCAATGCCACAGTGCAGGCCAGTGAAATATAAAGATGGGGGAAAAGCCATTAAAAAAATAAGTAAATGATGCTAGATGTGTTTGAAATTCAAACTTACAGATTAAAATGGCTTCTATGGCTGCACGTAGAGGAACAGATACTCATTGAACGACGCGACAGCACCAGAGGACACGTGTTTCGCCGTGTTTGCGGCTCGTCGGCCCTGGGTAGCTGCGCATCGTTCGGGATTGGCAAACCAGGGGTCACTGAGCGAGCGATATACACCTGGGAGGGTGACTGAGCACTCCTCAATGCCACAGTGCAAGCCAGTGAAATATAAAGATGGGGGAAAAGCCATTAAAAAAATAAGTAAATGATGCTAGACGTGTTTGAAATTCAAACTTACAGATTAAAATGGCTTCTATGGCTGCACGTAGAGGAACAGATACTCATTGAACGACGCGACAGCACCAGAGGACACGTGTTTCGCCGTGTTTGCGGCTCGTCGGCCCTGGGTAGCTGCGCATCGTTCGGGATTGGCAAACCAGGGGTCACTCAGCGAACGATATACACCTGGGAGGGTGACTGAGCACTCCTCAATGCCACAGTGCATGCCAGTGAAATATAAAGATGGGGGGAAAGCCATTAAAAAAATAAGTAAATGATGCTAGACGTGTTTGAAATTCAAACTTACATATTAAAATGGCTTCTATGGCTGCACGTAGAGGAACAGATACTCATTGAACGACGCGACAGCACCAGAGGACACGTGTTTCGCCGTGTTTGCGGCTCGTCGGCCCTAGGTAGCTGCACAGATTGTGGAAGGTCACACGAAGTGTATATATATATATATATATATATTTGTTATAAAATATTGAATAAATACATTAGTCTATATGGTATTATCTGAACCAGTGCAATGCATCGGCTGTGCCATACAACATAAAACGATGTTGCTACAATCAAGCATTGAAATAGGCACCGAATATGTCGACTAACCATCGGCCGGAATCCAAACGTTCTGCGTACTAAAGTAAAAAGGCTTTCACTTGAACACATTGTTCAACTGCATGGCGATTAGTTTCTAAGAAGCTACAGTTGGGACACGCTAAATTCCTAATTATACCCCACCTACACTGTCTGTCGCGCGTGGGTAAGACACCATGTCATGCCTCGCACATAAAATACTGCACAGATTGTGGAAGGTCACACGAAGTGTGCTCCAACCACGTGGCCTCGAGATTCTGCACGGTGGCACAGTGTTCAGCCGCGAAGCAGACAAGATTTCGGAAATCCGTGAAACTGGTGCTTCTCTGACATTTATTTGGGAGCACAACTCTTGGCTAACTTTATGTGTTTTATATGTTTTTATATGTTTATATATATATATATATTATGTTTATATATATTTGACATGTTTTTATATGTTTATATACCATGGTTTCCCGAGGCTGTTACAAAAGTAAGAGAAATTGAGATGGTACAGGGGAAGGCTATTCGCTTTGTGTATAACCGTTATTCTCGTTTAGACTCACCAACGCCAGATGTTGGAGTCAGCCAATCTACTTTCATTGCGTTCTAGAAATAAAATTCAGCGTCTAAAACTCCTATGGAATATCTACAACGATCCGACCGGTATTGCGAAAGATGGACACTTGCGCTTACAGCAGTATGGCAGCCGACGGGGGAAACACAGCCAGCACCTAACGCCATACAAATTTCGAACTAATTGTCTACGGGACTCCTTTTTCCCAGCGGCCATCAGGGACTGGAACAGCCTTCCCCAGGCGGTGGTTGACTGTGACACACTGTCTTTATTTGAGGACGGCATCTCACAATATTACAGAGCGTTATAGGTTTTCTCTTATTGTTAGTATCATTTTTAATTTGTGTGATTATCTGTTCATTGCATGTGTTCTGTATTCGCGTTCGTACTGTCCCTCCTTCTATGGTATTCATGCCAGAAGTATTACAAATAAAATAAATATGTATATTTACAACCTTTGAGTAAAACCACGGTCGTTTGATAAAGGACCGTGGTAAAACTTAGGTGCCACCTCAGCACTTGGACACCTATTTCCCAGGCCACGTGGCAGGAGCGTTCGACGGTTAGGACCCAAGACATACAATACAAGTGGCCTTCCAAGGCATTCAGTATCATCCAGCATTTTCAACACATGACGCAACGATAACAACATACATAATGTGGCATGGCAAACACCAGCGACCTTGCGAACGCGATAGCCGCAGAATGTCTCTCGTAACTAGCTCAGTCCTGTCTTCCAATAAGAAAGAGTAACAGATGATGTGAAGGGTGCACAAAACAACCTCGGGGGAGAAACCTCTCTTGACATGTACCACGGTTTTGCGCAGAGGACAGATTTTCTGAAGTACACACACTCCTGCGCTGATAACTGGAAATTACGTGCAATACTTATTTGTTGACTTAGTTCTTCCAACAAGCGTCTTCGGTTTTGCGTAGAGACACCATTGTTGTCAAAAAGACACCCAACACTGACTAGCACTGAACAGTCTCTAACCCGTACTGGAGCGGCTGACAGAGCTCGCCCAAAGGAAGAACCTTGCTCTTGTCTTGATTTAACAGTGCTTCAGAATTTGAGTACAGGTCAAAAACAGCAAATACGTGGGCTGTTCAAGTCAAACCGAGACTTTCTTTCTTCTGAGTGTACAAACAGCTCGCGCTACTTCTTTTCCGTCATTTTCACACGCGACAGGCCTCCGCGTTCACCACGTGGTGGTCAAAGTTTGTGCAAAACAGAAGACACGTGCTGGACAAAATGCGCTACAACGAGGTGAGCGCGCACATAGAACAGCGAATTGTCATAAAGTTTCTCGTGAATGAAGGCATAAAGTCATCTGAAATTCACAGAAAATTTCACGCTCAGTATGGCCACGATACACTCAGCCGCAGCAAAGCGTTTGAGTGGTGCAAACGGTTGCGAGACTGTCGTACATCAGTGCAGGACGATCCCGGCCGGGGCGGCTCAGAGCCCAGTGTCAGCGTTCCTGAGAACATCCAACTTGTGGAGCGCGTGATCCTCAAGGACCGACGGATAACATGTCTCCAACCGGCTCGAAAGACGGACCTTTCTGTGGGAACGTTGAACACTATCATTTCACTCCTGTGTATAAACGCGCATCAAAACAGTGGAAGCTTCCGGGCTCGCCATCTCCCACGAAGTTCCGAAGCACCCCGTCTGCGGGCAAGGTCATGGTCACGGTTTTCTGGGACAAGGCTGGCGCTATTCATGTTGATTTTCTGCCCAGTGGTACCATCATCAATAGTGCATATTACTGCCAGGTTCTCAGGCATGTGCATAAGGCGCTGAAGCAAAAGCGACCGGGCCTCATCACCAAAGGAGACCCCCTCCTAGAGGACAATGCACGCCCACATAGCGGGCATCTCACGACGCGCACCTTACAGGGTCTTTGCTGGGAGTTGCTGCCACATCCCCATTACAGTCCAGACCTCGCCCCCAGCAAGTTTCATGTCTTCGGGCCACTGAAGGCGTCCCTGGGGGTCGCCACTTCAGCTGCGACGACGAGGTCAAGAATTTCGGTCTGACCATGATACCCGGTAAAGGTTTCTACGTTGCTGTCATCCAAGCCCTCGTGAAACGCTGGGACAAGTGCATTAGTGCAGCAGGAGATTACGTTGAAAATAAAACTAATTTCTCGCCTGTAACTTCATTTTACTTTTGCGAAAAATGAAAGGTCCCGGTTTGACTTGAACACCCCTCGTACATTCAACAAACTATCAACAGCTCTTGCATATATTGTGATATCATCTGCGTACGCTGACGCCGCCACCGTCAGCCACCGCCACGAAGCGCTAGGCCCCTTGTACGCTGGTTTGCGTTAATCGTGCGTAGGAGGTGGTCGATACAGATTGCGAAGATTGCAGGCGATAACGGACAACGCTGCCTTACTCCCCTGGATGCAGCGAAAGTTCTTGTTGTCCGCCCACTGATCACCCAGTAAACCACCGATGTCCCAAGGACGTCTACATGATGTTACCCTCAGGACGATGAAGACATCCTGAGGACATCCTGAAACATAATTTTGACATACTTGGGACGTACTCAGAACTGCCAAAATAACATCCGCGCACGACCCAAGGAAGTCCATAGTACGTCAATGACGACCTTTTACGGACCTCTAGTGGACCTTTTTCCCGTGCCTTAGCCAGGCTTACTGGCGTTCTCTGAACATTACATCAACACCGCACAGCAGTGCGTATCAGTGGCACAAACAAGCAACATTAGATCAAACACTTTATTTCGTATGAAACTGAGCGTCAGAGCATCGTATTACCTCACCAGGTATTATATCACAGCGTAACATGACCAGCATTTTTTTTCGCATTATTATTGAGAACTTACATGTATTTGAAAACATGATGTTCATGAACACACACAGCATCGGTCCACAAGGGGAAAAACTTAAAGGTATATGCCCGCAATGTCCGAAGTGCGACGCTGAAACATATGTTGAAGCACTGGCATAACCGACGATCATGCTGCACTGTGTTTCGTACAACTGGAGATTTGCGATGTGTCCAGCTTGCCTTTCGTGCGCAAAAACTAACGCTATCGAACTTCGGTTCGGCTACATTCACTTTTCGCCACGGACTCCCTTCCCTGCCGCGTCATGTGAGCTTAACCTGCAAGAAATGTAATTTCAAAAACGCTGCTACAGCAAAATGTCACTGTGAAGTACGCATCGACGTATACGCATACGTTTTGACACAGCGCCTATGGTTGCAGTCTGCAGTAGCCTAGCATTCTCCCTATTAACAGCCCTATTGCCTGCGAAGACGGGAAACGCATGGATAACCACGTAGTAGGAACGTGAATGCCTCGCACATTCACTACGTTCCTCCAAAGCGGGTAAAATCTTGAAAATGACGCGGGCGACGCCACTTGGAGATCCATAATTCACATTCATCCGCTACGACGTTTCCACACATCTGTAAAAGAGTCAACAAAGTGCGACACATTGTACTTCCCTGCAAATTCTTTATAAAAATCACTCAGCATTTTTTACATACAGTGGCACAGCCGTAAAGCCGTGGAGCACATGACGAAGTTGCACGGGTGAAGCGTATGCCCAATCTGTTTCGCAGTAAACACAAGTCACTGAAGAGCTCTGAAACGCACTTTAGCGTAACTTACCTGATGTCTTTCAACATTTCTGCGACCTTCCCACGTCGTGAGTGTGCTGTCCCAACCGCGTTGTTCACCGCAATGAATACGTCGAAAGTATCTGAAATTCATAGATTAGACATTAGTAACGGGGCCACTGACGATGTTGCATCTTCACCTTGAAAAGTGCTGGTAGGGTCACGAGTACACTTAGCTGAAAGATAAAGCATAGGGTAATAGGAATCAAAAGGGTAATAATCACACTGCTAGCATAAAGTAATAGAACCCACACGCTAGGAATGATACCAAACAAAAGTTGCACGAATCGTACAAACATAGAACTAACCTTTAATCTAAGAAATCGCAAGGCTTCTGGACCTATCTTCCAGGGTGCACACATAAAAGCACCCCCAGGCAACATTAGTAGGGCATAAAAACACAGCAGTCCAGGGCACCAGAGCAACGACGGAACGCGAGACAACGGGAGCCAGAAAAAGGCGAGCGAACGCAACGAAGCTTGCAAGCGAAATGGACGCCGCCCGCAGCGCAGAAACGGCAGGAAGGCCACCTACCCGCCAGGCCATGCCCCAGCGCCCAGGCGCTCCTCGGAATGTAGCAAGGGAACGGAAAGTCGCGCGAAGACGGGACCAACGCTATCGGAAAGGGGACGTTTTCCTCTTTGAAAACACATCTCAATCACCTTCCTACGCCAGCAAGAACCCGATATCGAAAAAAATGCCCCAGGCCCATGTATCAGAGAACCGCCGTTGCCACGGTGTTCTAACTCGAGAACCGAGAGGGATAGAAAGATGCGGCAAGTTTCTACGCGTTTCCCATGTCGAGTGCGTGTGCCCATTAAAAGGAAGTCGGATCCGCCGTGGGGTTCAAGCCTGAAGACAGGGACAAAAATCGGTGAACGGTGGTCGGTGTCAGGAATTTCGAGAATGACGTCTTAACCACTGGAAATCGACGGCTGGTCTCAATTGGAAAGTTGTAGAACAGGGAACAGAGCACGCGCACACAAAATTTCGACTAAATCGGACATCGGGTAATCGACTTACGACACCGAAAAGTGGGAAGCGTTTCAGGGTGGCTCTAGCCAGCCTCGCAGCTCGTCATGCTCTTAAGCCGATATCGGGAGAACGGAACATCGCGCGCCTACGGGACAAACGCTGTTGGAAAGAGCACATTGAGACCTTCATAACGAAGGCAAACATGACCATGTGGCAGCAACGGGAAGGCTTTTTTTGGGGGGGGGCGGGAAAACCGCTGGTCTGTATTGGGAGGAGTGTGAACGCGGAATCCTCTAACTCGAGAACTGCTAAATTTAGAGAGACGCGGTGAATTTTATCACGTGCTCCGCGTCGAGAACAGTGGGTTCTCCAAGTATGAACCCTGTCCGAGGCGAACTTCTTTCCAACAAGGGCACTGAAGTTCGGAAAAACGAATTTTACTAACGCGTCTCCGCCTACGAGTTCGAAACCACTACAGATCAGTTCCTGTGTGATTTGCGCGATCACACAGCTAATCCAGGCCCGTTCGGACCTGAATTTTGGTCTCGATCCAACAGTCCGGGCGGGATTTACAAGACTTTAAAGGTGTCAGAAGCACCGACGGTTGCCTAGAATTTTCAAATATCTGGACAACCGCCAGGATTTCTCACAAGCCGCAAGGTGCACGCGTAGGGGGATGGTAGGGGAATTCGTCACAAGAAACAGCATCCCGATATCGCCGCTGCAGGCCAAGATATTAGACACGGGAACCCATCGCGAAACACCGCGATGTCACTCTGATGGGGTTAAACCATCACTGGATGGCTAAAAGACGCCGCGGTATCAACCGCCACCTCAAGTGGCATGTGCAGTGCTCAGTTGGAATCTCTATGCATATCTGATCTATTCTGACCGATGATGTCACTACGGTGCCGTAGGGGACCTGGGCACATTCTTCTTATTTGTCCATGCTACCAACCTTCCCGAACCGCGCTCTCTCAGATCCTTAGTCAGTTGGAATTTCACCCTTTCTATCTCTATGAAAATTGCTTGGCCCCTGGTGAAATCCAGCCCATCAACACTCTGTGATGAGAGCTTTTTTGGTCTTTTTAGACACGTCAGGACTTCGATCCTTATGGTGAAGGGGCACATTTCATCGCATTTTATGCCAGTGGGCTCGGATATCCACACTGGCGACGAAACTCCTCATTATTAACCTTAGAAATAAAGTTGTTGTTTTATTGATACTCTAGGCCAATTCCTTCAATTGGTTCCGCATTCTTTGAACTGGTGCAGTGTGTACAAAACATGTTGGATTACATTAAATCAAGTGGAAATCACCGTTTAGCATTGATATCCATTAAGCCAATTCATTGAATTGCTTCTTTATTCCGTGGGTACGATCTTCGCCACACAACATAGTGGAACACGATGTCGCGAAGGTATAGCTTCTCTTCAAAAACCCTGATTCTGTCAGTGAGGAACTTGTACCTGACGGCTACATAATGAACGAATTGACTGTCTGATTTGTCTTTGGTTCTCGTTGGAATTGTGGCGACAATTCAATGATGTTATGTCTTCTCGTTCCAGCAGGGAAGCACATCTGGAGATGTAGTTGTGTGTGTTCCGTTCTACATGGAGATATTGCAAGAGATATCGAGGTCTTCTCGGCCTTCCCAACTACCTTTATTAGCACTACAGTAAAAGGAAACAGAAGCTAGATACTGTGGTACATCTGCTAAGCTCGGACCATGTCGGGAGTTTTTGTAAATTCAGATGAATAATTTTTGTGTGTTGCCACTTCGGTAACACGGATAAAAATTGGTGTCACTGTTTTAGTTTCTTGCTGCACGCTGTTGAACGTTATCATAAGGATACAAAAATATAATGAGCATCGAAAGTATGTTTGTATTCTACTTCTAAATCAACATCCGATCGGGACGCCATTTCGAAGTCCCAGCGATATCATTAAAATACATCCTGGCTAGACAACGCTAGGACGTTTCGAATGACGTCTTATTTACATCATTGGGACATTTTTCGCGGATCAGGACTACGGGATCTTTTCAGGACGTCCATGGGACATCGGTGGTTTACTGGGCACCAGGTCGCTTATCAGATTATACAGCTCCCTGATTATGTCTGATCCAACGAGGCGACCAATCCTGTTTGCACGAGACTCGTTGTAAATTTAATCAACTCTCATGTCAGAGATAGAGAGGAGAAAATCTACCAGCGACAGACGACGTCTGATAACTCGATATGATGTGAGGCAATATCTCCTTCGACCGGTTGACTAGCAATGCCGCGGGCACTTTGTGAACTGCGTTCAATAAGGTTATTGGCCGCCACGCCTGGGGGCTCCCACACTCGACCTGGCCGTCCTTCGGTAATAGGACAATTCTTCCTCTGTCAAAAGAACCGGGTACTTCCTCTGCTCTAAGAAACTGATTGATTAGGTCCGTTAACTTGGGCCCCAGAACACTAAAAAAACGCGTGTAAAATTCGACCGGAAGCCCGTCGTACCCCGGCGATGAAGATGCTTTCATGCTCTTCACTATTGACCATACTTAGGCCACTGTTGCTGTCTTACAGAGCTCATCGGTGCATGACATAGAAGCTTGGGGCAAGCTCGTGAGAAACGATCCCATCGACGCTCAAAACTCTTCAGAATTATCGAGTATTTTTCTTCTATAGAGCTGCTCAAAAAAGCCTACAAACATTATTTCAATGTCCCTAGCTGATTGCGATAGCCTCACGTCTTGCATCCGAACCTGGGTAACACGGGGCGAGAATTAGGACCTTTTCTCCATTACGAATGACCTGAAAATTTTGAGAGTTCCTATCGGTTGATGCCTGCTCACAACCACCGCAGCTGTGCGACACGACAGTCTCAGGGCTCGGTAGTAACGTTCCCTGAGCAGCTCTAAATACTCCTGCACGATGAGGGTCGCGGCACCAGCGCTCTTCATGGTTAGCATTTTCTTTTTAAATATCTCTTAACGGCTTCGTCTCATTTATTTTCTTTTGTATTCCCGCCTCCCAACAAACGGGCCACTCCAGTATTCTTTCAATACATCCCATTTTGATTGACACCATCCTTGTTCCGTCTCCTTCAACGATTCCCTAATCTTTGTCTCTACTTGGTGCATGAGATTGTCTTCTCGTAACAAGCTTACATCCACACGCCACGTGGAAGGACAGCAGTTAGCATTATCGGCAAATTGCAATTTCACACATAAAGGCAGGTGGTCCGAAGTGTCGGACATTTGATGAGAACCACAAAACTTCACATTCAGCGATCCTGCACTGCGCAGAGACTGGAAAGTAAAAGCTGTCTCTAGCCTAGTACAAGAGTCTCTTCGCGACGACGTGTACTGGAACGTATCGCCATACACATGCACCCAAGCATCTTTTAAAGCGTATTCCCGAACAATACGCCTTAGTTCTCGCGCAGTACTGGTCCACCTACCCATGCTCGGGCCTCTAACGTCCCTCTGGGAGTCTAGCACAAAATTGAAGTCTCCGATGAGGAATACTGGATGCGCATCGAGCATGGAAATATCTAAATCACGAAAAAACGGGTTACAAACGCTACCTTGCAATGACGCGTAGACACTGATAAACCTTATCTTTGTCCTAAATATAATAGTATTGAAACAAACCACTCTAGCGCTAGTATCATACCGAGATACAGTATTTGAAAACAACTCAGGACGATAAACAATGACTTTCCTACGAAACAATGACGACGCCTTTCACATCCAACCTCCTCCACAGCTGCGGAACTTTATGCCATCCTTTTCTTTCTACAACACATCGCTGATTTTACACCGCGGGAATCGGCAGTCTTCACAGACTCCAAATCTGCACTTCAAGCTATTCAAAATTCCGGCATACGAGGCCCGTCCGCACCCCTAGTCACAGATGTGTTAATGGGTTACCACACTGTCTACGCAGCAGGCCACAGACTAGTTCTCCAGTGGGTTCCAGCCCATTGCGGTGTCGTGGGGAACGAGCAGGCCGACAGCGCCGCAGAAGCAGCAATCTCGTACAGGAAACGGACCAGTATTGTTCTGCTCAGAGGAGACCGCCGTTCCATTCTGCCACGCCTGGTGACACCCTTGGCTTCCCGCCAATGGACAACCGGCATTCTCCCCCCATCCATCCATTAAGCAGAGTTGATCCAACGCTCGCTTTTCGCATGCCGCGAAACACCTCTCGTCAAAATGCTCCATTAATCCACCGAATGCGCCTCGATGTGGCCTTAACAGCTCAGTGGCGTTACCGCTTGAAAGAAGTTGACTCTCCCACCTGCTGCCACTGTGGTGCTCTTGAGGATCTGGAGCATATTCTTCTTCATTGCCCTCACTACCAATCTTCCCGAAGCACACTCTCCGAGTCTCTTCGTCAGCTGGACACTTGCCCCTTCTCCCTATCGAAATTGCTTGGTCCCTGGCCCAATACAGCCCAGCAACGATCTGCGCTCAAAGCTCTTTTGACATTTCTGGACACCATCGGACTTCGATCGTTATTGTGAAGGGGCTCATTATTTTATTCCCCACCTCCCCACCAGCAATAGGGTAGAGAATCGCCTCTGGCGATGAACCTCCCAACTCGCCAAAGTCACAATAAAGTTCATGTTTGACTTTCCTACACCCTCGCATTTGGCTGTACCAAATCAAAAGTAACATTCAAATTGGGAAGCGCGACTTGAACTCAGCGGCATCTCTCACTGAACGAAAATTAGCCTGTTGTACGAAAAGCAAATCGCAATTAACAGATCTCGTCCACTGTATAACATCTATATGCTTTTGAACACTACGCAAGCCGCGTACATTTAACGTTACAACACTAAGGCTCATGATTAGTAACATCATGAGATTTTCACTCCATGTCCAAGTCCGTAGAACATTCATAATCTAGTTTCGGAATGATAACCACAGTTATCACCTTCTTGCGCTTAGATGTGGGAGCCAAGTTCTCGTCCGTCGTGCTGCCGCTGGTAGTTGCGAGCTGTCTCTTGGTGTCTTCACGGTCATCGGCATCCGCTTCGTCCAGGCCGTCCTTGGCTGCAGCCGCAGTGTCCGGACGGGCGATTGCTGTGCCAGCCTTGTTGTTGGTGCTCCATATAGGGGCCGCTGCTGCTAGACGCTGTGGTAGAGGATACACAGCCTGCACAACCTCCGTTGACGATGGTTCGTCTGAAGATGTCTCACTCGCACCAGAATCTAAAGGAGTAGAATGTATGGTGCCGCGCTTTCGGGGAGCAGAGAATACAACCAGAATATCATACCTGACTGCGATAATCTCTATATTGTGAGATACCCTATGAACATAGGGTATCACCACTGGTCTTGCCAGGGGCATGACAAAGGTATTTTTCCGAGTAGTTCCCCTAAGTTGTTCAGTAACGCCTCAGCAACATAGAGTAGCCCATTCTCAGGAAACCCACCACGTTTCAATCTGGTTATTTGGCCTCAAAGCTACCGTTCACCATGTGCTGACACGATGTAACCAGAGCTGCGCGCATTACCGATTTGGCCAAATCCCTCTTCATTAACTTGGAGTAGGCCGAAGCATACGGCAATGGGCCTTTTTTGGATGTAGGGTTGTATTTATAGCAGATACGCTGCTGGGTCTTATGGATGAGAAGATCAAAAACTGTAAAGTATCGTTCTCGGGTTGTTCTACGGTGAGCTCCCAAACCCCACGCAGTTCCCGTGTATGAGTGTGACCAGATCTTTTTCATAGAACAGCAGAAAATCGTTCACATATCTGCACACATGGTGGCCAGGAATACCTTTTAGTGTCTTCTCCATCAGCTTGTCACACTTGAACAGAGAGATCTCACAGATAAGTTGAGAAACACGGAAGGAAATTGATGCGTCATTTTTTCTTTTTTTTCTAGACGGCGGTCTAGAAACGTTTCTTTTAATTGGCTAAGATTTCTGGTCAGGTCAACTCCGTTCGAGCATATTTTCCAATATCTCGCTGCGTGACTATCGGGAATAGCCGATTTTGTATGCCTTTTATATCTTTGATATTTCCTGTCATACTGCATGGTATCTACAGTGTACAGAGATGTTTATTGAACATACGATGGAGATCCGTACGTGTGTTTTGGACATACATCCATTAGAGAAAAAAAAAAACATCCAGCCGGGATATGAGATATCAGATATGTACAAACAAGGTGATCTGGACAAGCATTCGATCATCTATAGTACGTCTTTTCAGCGTATTTTGGATAAACGTGGAGATGTAAAGGACATACCAAATGTCCTAACTGAACAATACTCTGGACGTCTAGACGACATATGTGGTTTACTGGGTTACGGTGTATTATATATCGATTTCCAGTATTCTCAACTATATATCACCGGGAGTGACATTCTAAAAGGCCATTGGTTATATCTTTTTCCAGTCCGTGCAAGTCCATTCACAGAGCCCTTACACAGCTTTAACGCGTACACCACCCCGTATATTAAACACAACGCCAGTGATGATGACGTCTGTGCCTGGGGGGAGAGCAGCTTACGTTCGAAATGCTCTCGCCGTGTGAAGTATGCTTCAAGTAGGCCGCAGATTGGTCAAGGTATATCTAAACAGATCTCCAGAGACAGTAACTCCCGTAGGTCCCTGTGTCTTCCGAATGACGCCATGATAGAGACCGCCAGCGCCATCCATCCGTTGCTCGGACTACTACGATTTTAAATAAATGGCGTCAGGGATGACGTCAGCAGTATGAATAATAAGTAGTGCATAATTAGCCATGGCACGTTTACATTCGCGCACTTGGTCTGAGTTGTATTCCCTTTCGCGGGGCCAGCAACAGGGATGCATTGCACTCATCTATTCAAACTTGGTCTACGGCTCCGGGGTGTGAACACCGCTTCCTGTTTACCCCAAAAAAGTGTACGAACACCGCATTACAATGCACGGACACACGGTACGGATACAGAGATGCACGGGGAAACTTGCCGACGGTGACACCTGCGCAAAGGGAGCAGGACACTGGAATGTACTCGGGTGTTGGATGATTTGGTATATGTGCACGAGTGGTTTTTTTTTCTACATTGAAATTATGAATAACCTATTAGTACGCACACAAGCCGTGTCCATGTTGTAAGGTTTTGTTTTGTTTACGATCGTACTTCTACTACAAACACACAGGATAGCTCGCGCCTCGTGCTTGTAGCTTTGTCGATGCGTCTGATTTGATATGTTCGCCTGTTTTCGCTACCAGTTTAGATATACTGTGGATTGGTCTCCCAAGATGATTTCCCGCCGTGATTGGGAAATTCGGCTGAAGGGATCAATTGGGACGCACTGCACGACGTCCGTTCCGTCCTTGAGAAGAAGATAGAGAGGTAGAGCGTTAACTACCTTTTTCTTTTTTGTGATCGGTCATGCATCATAGACTACGCAACGGACGCATTCCGTTCCTTTTGCATCGGTGTCAAGGTAACTGCATATTCCTTTGCACTTCCGTTTGTACCTGGGTGTCTTTGTAAATAACTTTTGACAGGCATCAATGATTACCCTACAAAAGTCGAGGGTCAACAGACCGCGGAGAGATATATTGAAAATTAGCTATCCGGGATGTCCCACGTTATGAGTAACCTGGTCTCTCTCTCTCTCTCTCTCTTTCACATCCATTCGTGTAGGTGTCAAGCCAACATAGCAGATATTGGTGAGTTCTAGTGCATTGTACGCTATCCACTGTTCGTGCGTAAGGAACAGCGTGGCGGTTCTGTGCATTGCGCGAAGCTCTAAATATTTTTGTATTATTGCAGAACCACCGACTCTGTCCCTTACCTACGAAAAACCGAGAGCGGACGGTGCACTAAGACTCCGTACTGTGTTGTAATTAGAGGCGTTCACGGAACTACGGGGTTAGTGTTGCTTTAGAACTAGCGTAATTAACTTAGCTTAATTAGCTAGCGTAGCTTAATTACCAACAAATGTATTTAAAAGAAAAACTACGAAAGAACAAGAGGAACCTGAGTAACACGATCACTTGATAGCGTTGCGGCATAGTTTACAACTAGATGCAAAGAAGAAACATCCCATCGACCTTCGGTGAAGACGTAAGCAAGGAGTAACGCGTTCTCTTCGAATTGCCCGTGTCAATTGACCGAACATTACTGAACGGTTATTTCCCTTCTAGCGAGTGCCCAGGAAGATTTCCAGCTTTCCTCGATTGATCTTTGTTGAAACACGCGTGTCCATAACGAAGTTTAATCATGCCTGAACTAACAAGCCTACTATCCCAACCTGTACGATGCTAACATAACAGTCAACACGCAACTTTTCTACAGTAGATATTTGTGTTCTTCAAATTGATAGCATGCACCAGGGAAACACGCAAGGTCACAGTTGCCTTGGCGATATTTTTAATGCGACGTTGAATAATACGCACATCTCTCAGCCCGGTTGCTGGCTACACAAACACGTTTGACTAATATCCATAGTCACAATGTCCATAAGAGGGGGTTTATGGCAACACAGCGAATTACACATCGAACTACGCGTTCAAGCAAAATGTCAGGCATTGGGTGCAGGGCTTGGTATACAGGAAACCCATCGAGTGCGATATGACCCACTAATGATGCTTAATACGCAAGAGGAGGAAATCATCGAAGTACCAAGCGCTTCCCTCGCACCATGCGTCTTCTGGCAAGCCTGATTGCACGCCTTATAGCGTCACTGTTACGCTGAAATGCTATTTCAGCGAATAGGACGGCAGCGGATATCAGCATGCCCACTGCCCAGAGCAGGAATGGTGGCCGCAGTTCCGTCATTGTCAGCGCTTCCGGTCCGGATCCCTGTGGCAGTTTGTCGTTGTCCTTTTGAACTCTGAACACTTCCAAGTTCCGTGCCCTTACATATAAACCGGACTCTACACCCTGAGTCACAATTCTGCGCGTGCTGTGGAAGTAGGGTGAAGTAATTCCTGTCATCGCGCCGGTCATGACAGTTCTTAGGAGTTCGTCAACTTTTCTGTAGCCCATTTGTAGGAGTTCATTGTGCAGCTCAACACTATTTTCAAAATAATAATCCGCTGTTATGTAGCTGTCCTTTCCGTCATTTTTTCGTTTTATAGAGTCATCCGCGTTGAAGCATTCACACGAACTTTTGAATACACCCGTGCTGTCGGTGCTCTCACGCGAAGGGCACACGTAATGCTTTTCCAATACGCAGGCTCTGTATCCGTGCTCGACAAGAAAATCATAATCAAACTATTCGATTCCTTTTTCCAACGGCATGTCTCTCATGTACGACGTTAGCAGCCCTTGAAACGCAATAGATAAGACCATTGCAACAAGGATCCAAATCCCCAGAATTATTCGCAACGGTTGACAGTTGACAAACGCTGTTGCGTCCGCCACGCTTTGTCCTAGAAGAGATTTGATAAGCGGGACAGCGACTCCAATTAAGTGTGCTCCGTTAGGACGCTTGATGCGAAGATAAGAGAAGCCTACAAACACACAAGCGATAAATGAACAGAGAAGAAACGCCCACACTTGCCAGCTGAATGGGATCAACAGAACCATTTCCTTCGGCAAGTGTTCCGGGTGCTTAGCGTAAAACGAATAACCTGGCGATTCAAAGTGCCCTGCAACAATGATCTTCATTATCAGGGTATTGGCATCATCGTAGCCATCTCCTGAAATACCGTCACCCTTGCGTATAATCTTCCAAGATGCTTGCCAGAGTTCGAAAATACCACCGTCGGAGTCTTCTATCTCAATCATAATGATTGTCGCATTCTTATGTCTCAGTGATTGGGTTAGAAATTTGTACGTTGGGTTGTTTGCAGGTTTTTTTTTTTTTATGCAGACAATAATTATGTTCTGCCTTCCAAATTTTCGGTTTCTCACGAGGTGCTTCCGAAGAGTAAATTGAGCGTCACACGTGAGGCATTCTTCAGCAAAGTAGTCCTTTAGGCAAAGGTTGCCGTTTGAAATACTCACGTTGAAGACGCCAGTGTACGAAAATTCATCCAAAATGTCGGTCCACTGTGTTCCTGCTTTAAATAGACCTTTCGCCCTCGTCGCATCAGCGTCTTCTGGTAGAATGTACATGCCCAATGAATAGTGTCGGAAACTGTCGAAAGCCCCGGGCATGAACAAATCGTTGTAAGTGCAAATTATGTGGAAAGCTCGTCCCTTCAGGACCGCAAGCTCCCAGTTCCTCCACGAAGAAGCATTAAAGATGTTGATATCTGTCCAAACAGCGATGGGAACGTCAACGTTATGAAGGAATTTGACAAGATGGTGCGAATAAGTGTCAATACACCCTACCGATGTTCTAATGTCCATTGGCCTGTGTGCTGAAAAAACCCGCACAAGCTGGGAAATGACGTCAGATGTCAGTATGTCTTCAGTAGAACGAAACGTCTTTGGGCATGATGTTATGTGGAATAGATACACCATCACAACAAGCATGAGATACATGGCCCAGCCGCGATTTCACTCGTCAAGTCCACTGCGCGGTAACTCTGTTAACCCCTCAGTCCGGTTGTCTGCGTTCGTGCTTGGTTCTCCTGTAGCGGTATCTTTTTCGCATTGTTGAATACGCTGTGGCCGGTCAATTTTAATCAGCCAGAAAGCGCCGGGCGTCTCGAGACTCAGCCACAAGTTCGTGGGCGATAACTGACTACAGAGGAACATTCTGTAGGGTCGATAAGGTACTTCAACATTCACAGTGATGTAAGCAATCAACTGATGAATAGGGCTATGAAGCCAAAATGCAGCGAGCGTACGATAATGTAATTTGGTGGCATGGCGAAACTGTCGACTGTGAGTACGAGCGTATTCTTGCTTTACAAGAACATCATATGCGTCGCTGACATGCAATATAGCGCACAGCTTACATTAGGCTAACTAAATTTCATACTTTGCTTGATGGAGTCGTACTTTTTTTTTCCTCATCAGTCAATGTCACCTACTCCGCTTATTGCGAACAATACGTCGCATATTGTGCCTTTTGTACGAGCTCGATAACATCCAATAGAACATGCCGTTTTGGTTTCAGTTGAATGGTCGAGATATGTCACATCTCGGCAGTTAAGTCTCGGGGAAAGGTTAGCCTACGAAGCGTATGTGCAGTGGTACAGACAAAAGTGAAAATAACTTCCGGCGTTTTGCGCCCCGGTGTGCTTTGTGCACGAGATTGTCGCTCACTGCTGCATTGTTTATTGACTGAGCACTCGCGACATTCCATCCCAGCATGCCATATATATCCAGAAAATGTCTAGAGGATATCCAGTTTTGGACGATGGGACGTCCCACGGACTTTGCCACAGAGCCCATTGCCATCCGGAAGACGTTCTTGTGACGAGCACTTCTTAGTCATGTGTAGATTCACTGGAGATCCCGGGAACATCATTTTGGGACATATGTGGACGCATGTGCGACATCATGCAAGCTGGTTCAATTGCCTTTTAAAAGTTATGCTAATATCGTTTACGTGTTCTATGCGGCCTACATGATGTTGTGAGAAGTACTGGAGAATGACATTATTTGTACGCAGTTAAGATTGACCATAAATTCCAAAACAAGGTGGCGTGGGTAGTGAAATGTGATGAGCGTTCACTCTGACATATACATATACGTACTTAGACGAGAAACAACGAATTATAAAGGAACGAGGTCGTTGCAGTATACACGCAAATACTTTAAGAGAAATATGAAGGTTGCAATGACTGAAAGTCAAGTACAACAAGCTTTTTACCTTAGAATTTCCTATTCCCCAGTACAATTCCAGAGGCGGGCAGCACATGAAAAATATTCAAGCTGAAAACCGTTATTTAAGAAATCATTTATTAGAGCCCCAGTATAACTTCTTGATAACCGATTACCTAATTTACCTACTGCGTACCGATTAGCCTACTGCCGAACACTGCATACAGCAGCTTGTGCGGTATTGTCTGAAAAACTAGGCACTTTTACAAATCGGAGCCTGATCATACCTTCTTTCATCACCTGTTGCCACTGGCATTCAAGATGAATGCTGACATCTGAGAAAGTATTAATGGCGAGCAGTGTTGAAAAAGCCTCAGTTACAAGTCAGTACTTGTCATGTGTATGTCTGTATGTCTTGGTCCTGTTTACATACGCACAAGGTGTTCCTCCGAGTGAATCCTCCGAGTGAACAAATCAAAATGGCTGATATCCGAAACTTTATTCTTGGATAAAATCCCTGGAAGGACTGCCAGAGGATACGTACGACACAACAAAGCACACCAGACGACAGGACGACAAACGTCTACAACAGACGACAAGGTCGTAATATACGACAGCCTTGTTGTTTGTCACACCTTTTTTTTTTTTCTTTTTGAGTGGGATATGTCTATAGCATATCCAGGGAGTATTGTATGACGGACGAATGGAATGTATATTTTTGGATATCCAGTAAACATCTGCAGGACTTGTGTGACATGCACGACATTTGAGACAATTTGGTGCATGTTCTGGATATTAGTGGTTTACTGGGAAGAAAGCCATTAGCTTATTTCATTAATACGGCTGTCGTCTCCCGGAGCAGGAGGCTGCACAGACGCGCTACTTAAGTTTATTTTAAAAGTAGCATAGAATTCTTCCTGAGAAATAATCTGACTGAAGCACTGATACTAAAGACGCGCCCGTACTCAAACGCTTCGATGCGTCACTGACAATGACCTGTCCTTGCACCAACCTTGCATAACGCTTGGTAGGCAGCGGACGTGCCGGAAACGCACAAAATTGTCCAATCTGTGAAGGCAGTATCAGCTCAACGTAATGTTGATGGGACTCGCGCCGTTGAGGTTACTTCAGAAAAGCTTCTTCATATGTATTTATCTCGTGAAGAGACTGAACACAGAAACTTACACATTTACACAAACAAATGAACAAAAACGTTCCGGAGGATCGATTACGTTTCCATCTTTAGGTTCCTGCACATGATGCAGCCTCACGAACAACCTCCACCTGATACTGATCTTCACATGGAAGAAGCCATACGTTGTCCAGATAATACAATGTGAGGCCGCGCATGGAACGACACATTTTAAACACAACACACAATTATTCGGGTCTCCCTTCAAATTCGCGTACTTACGTGAGGACGGGGCAGAAGTCCGCCTGCTCTCCTGTAAACGCGGTCTGCTTTGGTGGACAGTGTATTGGTAGCGTACGGTATCGGGGCAGCATTGCTTGCAATACTGCTCCATGGCAAGATTTTGAAAAGCCCTCGAATTCCAGCACCGAGTGATAGAGAGAGCTAGGGTAGAGTCGAAGAACAGAGACTCAATGCGTCGTTGCATAGAACAACTTCACGCGGATGCTACACATTGTTCTAAACAGTCAACATATGTGGCAATCCCACTTTAAAATGCCCTGCAACTCAACAACTCAACTTTCCACTTGCTGCATACAGACGCCATCTTCCTTCGCGATGACAACCGGTCGAACCGACTGACGGCGTGGTCGTTCGTGCGAAATCACACGTTTCATTCGGTACAACATGTCGCTGGTGCCTCTGAAATAAGTTTTCTGAAACAACGGAATTGTGGGATGTCAAGCAAAAAACACAATGTTTGTTAAGAAGGGATGTCTCATTTGTAACGCTAGGTGCTTTCAAATTACTGCAGGCAGTGTGAGTTGCTGAGGCGTATGTTTGTCGCCGTCACGAAAGTGTTTCGCTGCTTTCTGCTCGAGGAGCCGGTGTGATATTTTTGGTTCATACACTATTGCGATCCCGATGAAGGCTTCTGAGGGACGTTTGGCATTGGCAGTTCCCTCGATGGAAAATTTGGAGTGGCGAAGGGCCGAATTATGCCCAACGCGGTGTTCTTTGTTCGGACCAACAAATGTAGAGGACGATGGCCTTCTTTCACACTAGCTTTGACCGGCGGTGATGGAATGTCCCAGCGGGCAAATGTGCGTAACCTCAAGCTGGGACGGTGCCGGTAGGACTGACTGGCAGGCACAGTGGCGTGCGCCAGTAGAAGCACGTCTTCGTCGTTGTCCACGGGCCGCCACACAGTGTTGTTTTTGTAAGCCGGCGTTCACAAGGGGCAACTTTTTCCAGCTACTCGAACCGACGTCGTACGAGCAACCCAGAGCAACCTCAAGACTTTCGCCTCTCCGTGTTCACACGCAGCAACTCGATAGCTCCGCCCACCGGCAACCACATTTTGCCGAGAGAACATCATCCGCACAAAAAAAAAAAAAAAATGAATACTTTTGTAAAACTCTGATATTGTTTAGTTTAAAAACATATTCCCAATCTGTGCTTATACAGCCTTTCAATAAATACAATTTATTGAAAGGGCAGTATGCGTAGTATGGGATGAACGAAAGCATACCACATCGCCATCAGCATGATCAGACCTCCAGTTTTGGCTCTTTCGTCTGCTAACTGCGTGTCGATTCTCGCTCTCGGTTCTCGTTCTTGAACCAGTTTCCCTGAAGTTTTTGCGTGTCTTATATTGTATCATATTACCTATTTAGTTTGTTATTTTTGTAATAAGTGTGCATAATCGTTAACTGAGTGTTTTTCAGCGTAGTTTATTTTGTTTAGTGTATATACCGCGTTTCCTTTGTTCAGTGTACATATAGTGTTTTGTTTCGTTTGGGATTGAGTAACTATGAACCCATCGCCGCGAAAGCGCAAAGCTGCTGCTTTGGTTGTCGCACTGCTACATGAGCTTTTGGGTGAAGGCAGTGAAAGGTCGCCAAAAAGGAAGAGACCGTGGGTGAAGGCGATATCGAAGGCCCATTCACAAGTTGGCGCGCAAAACAGCCTACTTCCTTTCCTTCGGCTGAGCGACTTCAGGGGCTACCTGCGGATCAGCTCGACTGATTCTGAAGAGCTTATCTCCGGCATCCGTGAGGCTGTGGAGTGTGAGGACACTTTGATGCGACCAGCTTTAACGGTAGAGGAGCAGCTGACCATCACGCTCCGTTTCTTAGCCACAGGTAATCTGTGTTTATGGATGATTGCCTTAATTTGTTCCGGTTCTGACGTATTCCCGTGTTAACAGGAGAGTCGTTCCACTCTATTCGCTATCAGTACTGCGTTGGTACCAGCACAATCAACAACAAGGTGAAGAAAGTCTGTGGAGCATTGTGCGACTACCTGATTCCCCGGTGAGTAAGGGCATCCTACTGAACTAGAGTATGGATTTCAGTATTTAGTAAGTTCAGTGTGATAAATGTAAAATGTTATTCCCAGGTACATGAGGCTGCCGGCTACCAGTGTTCAGTGGGAAGAGGTTGCCGACAAGTTTTTTGCCCGTTGGCACTTCCCCCATTGTCTCGGTGCTCTAGACGGCAAGCATGTCAGAATTCGGTGTCCTCCAAAGGCTGGCTCTTCGTTCTTTAATTATAAGGGTCACCACAGTATTGTGCTGATGGCACTTGTGGACGCAGATAAGAAGGTATAGTAGAAATAGATCCTAAAAGAAGCAAGCAGCATTATGTTTTCTTCAATAACAGGCCATCTTCGTGGACGCCGGAGTGAATGGGAGGTGCAACGAGTCCATCACCTTTCGTGCAACGGAGTTGTTCCGGAGGCTTGACAGCGGGGATTGCAACATCCCTCAGCCTGTCCCACTTCCTGGTAATTGTTCTCTCTCAACGTGCCCATTCAAAATATCACCCAAAAATGAAATGCTTTGTAGATATTATTTGATTTACAGGTCAGACAGTTCCAGCAGGGTTTGCTGTCATCGCAGATGCTGCATTTCCCCTGACGACGTACTTGCTGAGGCCTTATGCTCAGAAAGATCTGTAGCAGAAGGCAAACCGCGCTTACAACTACAGGTTAGTTCTGCATGAGTCATGCCTAGTTGAGGCATGGACGAACTCTAAGAGGGCATGGCATTTTTCAGCCAAGGAATTAGATGAGAGGTGTACTACTTTGGGTGTTTTAAAAGGTCATTTTGTACCTTACATTCTGAAACAACAGATAAATTAATGATGATGAATTGGGAAATTACAAGATTAATTGGAACGATTAAGAAGTGCATAAACATCACGTGCAGAACAACACCTTTTTCTCAGGCATTCGCGAGCCCGGCATGTAGTTGAAGCATTTTTCGGCATAATGAGCTCGCGGTTCCGTGTCCTGCTGACGGAGATCAATGGCTTGCCTGAAAACGTGACACGGAGTGTCCTTGCATGTTGTGCTCTACACAACTTTGTAAGCCACAAGGGAAACCAGCAGCTCACGTCGCAAGCAACAGGAGGACTCGAGGACCACGAGGGGTATGGTGCCAGGTCATGAGATGAGGCTCGAACGATGAGCGACCGCTTCAGGGAGTACTTTGTGAGCGAGCGTGGTGCCCTGCCCTGGCAGGACAAATACCTAGATGCACACTAAACGTGAGGTTTACTTTTTTACTTGCCCTTGTGTAATTTGCACCATTGTCCCGTTGTCTGACACAAGCCTGTTGAATATCATGCCTTTGAAAGGTTGGCTCAAGAGCGGTGTAATATGGGAACATCTCGTCTTTTACAGTACCATTACTGCTGTGTCCCGGGCCACACACACCCGGCAGTTCTTCTGAATGACCTGGCGCAATGCCTCATCATTCTTGCCCTTCCTGGACATTCCATCATCACCAATCAGGACTCATGTGCACCGTCTCCTTTGGTCCCTGTGTATTGGGTAGTTCATCATGGCCCTTAAAGAGTACCCTCAGAAGATTCTTCAGTATCCTCCAAAATGTGTTGGAACTGTGTAAATGACAAGAGTGGTTCTGCATGGGGAGCAACTTTCTGTGTACTATTTTCTACCTCACATTTTCCTCTTGTTTAAATGTGTATGCAGCCACATGTGTACACCATTGCCACTACCATTGAGCAAACACAACTTTAGCAAACATTAGTTTATTTGTGACTAGAGAAAGTGATTGCACAAAAGGCGTAAACTGTGGTGCTCATTTCACGTCTTGTCAACTTCCGTGAAACCCTGTTGTAGCCTGCAAGCGAACAAAAATAGAACAATGCTGTGTGCAGGCACCTATAGTAGGAACTAAAAACTGTTCACTGCAAATTTTTGTATTTGCAGTTTTCTGTTTTTTTATTCTTGAGTGAGGCTCAAAGTGTTACAAATCTTGTACACAAGTGTTGTGATGCTAACGCGGGAAGCAGCATTTTTTTTTTTTTTTTTTTTTTTTGCAACGATTGGGTAACATTGTCCAAATGAAAAGTCAATAAGTTGCAATTATTTTCTGACCCAAACAACAGCCATATGTGTGAACACTTATCCATGCAGAGAAAGCCACGCTTAGAGAGTGCACACTGGGAATACGCACCTTGAGATTGACACATTGCGTTTTGTTTGAAGTATGAGCTCTAGTATTTGTAGCTTTAGAATGTCTTTTCGTAAGCGATCCAAGGTGCGGAGCTCTGACGCAACCTGCATGCCGAAGTAGTAGTCAGAGGCACGGACATCATCGGGCTCGTTCAATACAGATATAGCTTTGTTGAGCATTTCTTGTGGTGTGGGAGCTGTCTGTTTTTTTGATCCTGCACTAGAGCTCGGCAGCTTTTTCTTTTTTGGAGGTGGTTCCATTGGCTCAGGATATGGCTGCATTAGTACATACTGTAAGCTATTTGGTTGCTTGCTTGCTTCTCTAAAATAATGTGTTATATGACAATTTACCTCATCTAATAGAATTTCACTTATACTTTCACTTGTGTCATGGCTCGGAGAAACAGCCTCAGTGCACGACGCCTGACATGGGTTTTCTGCAGGGGGCTCCCATATTGCCTCACTGTCGGCATCCTCTGTCAGGGTCCCACTGAGGCCAGTGATGTCCAGAGATGAAACTCCCTTTCTTGGTTTGTAGCAACCAGCTAACAACAACATCTCACTGTAAAGGTCCCATTTTGGGACATAGACCTCATTTGTCCGAGATCCTGATTTTCTTTCTTTAGCTTTTGCGTGCTCCTTGAAGAAATATGTCCTCAGGTTCTTGAACTTTGCGAGTGCAGCCTTGGCTACAAAGAAATATTGCATGCACAATGTACTGTGTTCATCTTTCTCACATGTTAATGGAAGTAGTAGGAATGCGTGTTATTAAGTGGTTGTTGTGCTATGTTAACAAATGAATAAATGACATATTACTACAGCAACGTGTTCATCTTCATAAGGTTAGTAATGGATCCACTAAACATGCATATCCAGTGCTTCAAAAAAGGGGATTTCATGCAACGTACATTTTTTCCTACGGAAGTTTAGTAAGAATGAACGAGGGCAGTGAGAAGCTAGAGAACTACAGCAGCATGCATGGGACGCTTTGTTATGCATCCACGTACCATTGCAGCCCAATTCCTTTGCAATTTCTCCTAGCTGCCGTTGCCGCAACGTGCGGTTTTTGTGCTGCATATTATTCAGATCGTACAGGTTCTCCCGCTCACTGAAGAACCTGACGAGAGCTATCAGACGCTCAGGCGTCCACTCGAAGTGCGGGGCCTGCAGATGAATCCTGTCAATTCGTAAAATAGTCACGAATCTTACGCAAAACATACCATATCTGCTGCAAACGGCCATGCAAGACACTGGTTCCGGTTTCGACGGCTAGGAAACGTTAAGCGTTCCGGAGAAGGAGGAGCCAAAAGCCGCGGAAAATTTGAAATGTGACGCCACAAGTCACGTGCCCCTGCTCGTCTCAGGATTGGCTGGTGCACGAGCAACTTCAGAATCTTCTTGGAGGTTTTCGGTCGGCGAGCGTTTCGCAGCAACTCGGAGCAACTCGAGTTGCTGGAGGTTGCCGGCTAACAGCAACTCCAAAGTTGCTGATAGATGCTGGAAAAAGTTGCCCCGTGTGAACGCTGCCTAACGCTATACAACGTGACTCAATAATAAGATCTGCAGAGATAAAAAAACGAAAAAGAAGAGAGAAGTAATTTCCGTGATGGACATTATACCGGATAATGCTTTATTAGTACGCGGACTCATCGTCGGCGTTATCACGGAAATACTGGCGCTGTATAGGCAAAATGGGCATGGCAGTATAGGCAGCCCATATTTGTCCAGTATGGAGCCTGGTTGCACTCTGCATATTGGTCCCATATTGGCAGCTCATGCTCGACCAATATTGGTGCTCGTGGCAGCCCACATGGGTCCAATACTGCACCAATATTGGCGCGCTGCTTGGGTAGTAGATCAGGGCTCCCTCTCCACTTGAGTGCAGTAAGATTGCTTTCTGTTGTGCTTTATCTATTGCTTTGGTCGCTACAATAAAGTTCTCGAAACTTAGTAATTTCAACCACCTTTGAGCTGTCGAAGCTGGTTCTCCATGTGGGTCAAATATGGCATTGGATGACACATACGGCTGCACAGTTTTCCCTTCTGGTGCTTTTCCAGATGCAGTATACACGAAATCCTCGTGCCAAAAATGTAGTGCCCAGCTTTGCGGTTTTTAGTGCTTATTACTGAGAACGAAAATACACAATGAATGTAACGAATAAACTGTTCACATCATACTTTGATGCTGCCCTCTCGCCATGACGGCTTTGTCCTCTCTCTCAGTGTTGCCTGCCTTTTTCCTAATTACGCCAGGCAATGCTACACACGTCTTCTGAGCATTTCGGCGTGAAATAACAAATTAACTGCAAATGGACAGCAGGTGCGGGAGTGTCCGAAACACTCGCGATTATATTTTCAGCACAATTTTCGAATATTCGACAACGAACGTACTTGTCAGCTTGATTGCAAGCACACCAAGGAACGAGCTCATTAAAATCTGCTCTCATTATATCAATAAAGTGCGCACACAAATGTACAGAATAAAGCATTGCAGCGGAATACGTTGCGCACTCTAAGGTAGGAAGCTGAGTTGACAATGCATGCTCAGTAAGGTGGGTACACCTCCCACGTATCGAGCGTATCATTCCCCCTATGCGCTTCCTGGTCAGTTTCATGGTACGTCTTATAATGCCACCGTAATGATGTACGATTACTTCGGCGAAAAAGGCAACGGTGGACATCAGCATGCCCGTCGCCCATAGCACAAAGTGTGGCCGCAGATCACTCATGGTCAAGGCCTCTTCTTCTAAGGTCTTTGAGAAGTCGTCGTTCCCCAATTGACCTGTTACTCGGAACTCTTCCAAGTTCCTTGCTCTTGCGTATAATCCGGACTCTACACCCTGAGCCACGATTTTCCTGGTGCTGTAGAAGAACGGTGAAGTAACCCTGGTCAGTAGCCCAAACATTACTTGTGATAAGTCTTCGCGATATTTTATGTGGCCAATTTGCAGTTGTTTTTTTTTCTTTTTTTGAGTTTGACATTATTTTCAATGCTAGCATCTGCTGCTAAATAGGTATCCTTACCGTCACTTCCTGGCCGAATGAAACCATCTGCATTAGAACAATCGTGCCCATGTATGACATTATTTTTAGTCGTATCGAATGCGAGCAGGTCATCGCAGCGAATCGTTTCTCAAGTGGCATGTTCCTTAGATAAGACGTTAGCAACCCTCGAAACACCGTGGATAAGACCATCACGACAATGATCCAAAATCCAAAAATTATCCGCAAAGGGTGATAGCTCAAAAGGTCCGTTGTGTGCGACGCACTTTGCTGTACAAGAGGTCGGATGAGGGGAGCAACCATATGCGATAAACGCTCTCTGTTCGGACGTTTTCTACGAAGATAAGAGAAACCTATAAGCGTGCATGCTATCAATGAAGAAAGCAGAGATATCCACACTTGCAGGCTCAAAAGGGATAAGCTGAACCATTTGTTTCGGCACCTGTTTCCGCTTGTTTGCATAAAATGCGAAAGTTCCAAAATAACCTGGGAAGGCAGCACTATCGTCGAGGACATCAGTCGTGTGGTACTTGTCCAAAAATGTCATGGCCCTTGTATCCACGTACTCGCCGTAGTGTTTGTCAGGATCCCATTCGGGAACCCCGGTGTAAAACTTTATTTTACTGTAGCTTATGTTTCTGTAACTTAATTTTTATGTAGCCGTGCGAGGATGGACGTTTTCACATTGGGATGTTCGCAGGTCAATTTCCTCAAGCAGATAATGACTATCTTCTGTCCTGCAAATGTTCGCCTCCGGAGAACGGACTTCGGAAGCACATGTTCCGGGCTACATGTAAGGCATTCTTCAGCGCAGGAGTCCCTTACGTAAGCGTAGCCGTTTGTGATAGTTTCATTGAATATACCGGTGAAGACAAACGTATTCAAAATACCCTTTAATGGTCCGGTTGGTTTAGACAGGTCTTTCTTCCTTGTTGGATCGGAGCTTGCTGGTAATACGTACAGCTGCATCCCAGAGTGTCCGAAACCAGATAGAGCTCCCGTCAGCTACGTATCGTTGCGTGCGCAAAGTACGTGGAAAACTCGTCCCGCCAGATTTCCTAGTCATGTTTTTCTCCCAAAGAAAAGTGTGCGAGATTTCCATATCTGCCGACATAGCGATGGAGATGTCAATGTAATGAAGCAACTTAAGGAGATGTTGAGAATAAGCGTCTATACATAAAGTGTCTATACAACAGAGCGATGTTCTGACGTCTAGCCGTCCGTTTCCTGCGAAAACTTTGACAAGCCGTGGAACGACATCAGATGATAGTAAGTTTTCTATGGAACCAAACGCCTTCGAACACGATCATACGTGAACTAAGAATAAAATCAGGACTGCTTTGAAACGCATGCTTCAGCAGCCACATGAGTCACAGAACTGACTCCGTTGCGACTCTGTTAAAGTGTTTCTGCATTGTTATTCGAAAAGGTGTTCTCGGGGACTGAAAAAAGGTATTTTTCCAATTTCAACTCTTTACATGTCAGACTTCCACCGCACAAAAGGAGAAACGATGGTCATCTACCCGTTCCTTTGAGAGGAAGGCGTATAAGAGGAGTCGGAACCTCGCGGAGAAGCGGTAACGCGTCCATCTTATTCCTTCTTACACCTTCTCTCCTCGACCGCTCCGCCGCCGTGCACTTTCATCCGCGCATGTAATGCACATAGTTCCAAATATTTTTTAAACGTTTCCCACATTAAATCTCAAATATACATTTCCGTGTTGATATAAATAAGTGAACTCAGTCTCTCGTTGGTCGTCAGTCGTCACCAACGGAAGTAACTCATTTGGGGACAGTTTTAATTCGAAAGCAAAGTTAGGTAGCAAGCGAGCTGGTGGTGACGATCCATGACTTGAAAACCCGAGACGAGGTAGGGACGGTAACAGACAAACACAAACACAGTCTCAAGAGCTGAGTTTGAGACCGTGTTTGTGTTTGTCTGTTACCGTCCCTACCTCGTCTCGGGTTTTCAAGTAATAGATTTTTAATTCTGGCGCACTCTTGTACCCTTACGGGACCTTTCACGTCAGTCTGGAGTATGGCGAACGCATGTTTGTGTTCGCTGTATACGTATGTGTATGTCTGAAGCTCAGAGTTATCAAGAAATTGCTACTTTTCGGAAGGATTCTTCGGACTGAATGCATTCGGTGTTTGGTCCACCCACGGCCGTGAGAGGTGTTCTTGAATACGATAAGGCTTAACAAAACCGTTTCATACTCATAACCTTTGTTCGATGGAGTCAATTCAGTAAATTATTTATCATTTTCAGTTGCATACCTGCTTGACTGGTAATGAGGCGTGTCACTGGGATTGAAGCACAGGTGAGGTCATGTTGCTTTGCAGGTCCTTACATTGTGTTACTGGTGAGCCGCTTACGGCGTACGTGTGTTTGTTTTGCAGTTTTATCGTAAAAATTGACCGCTGGACGTTCGAACGCTGGAAAAGACATGCTTTGAACGAAATTCTGCTCAGAGGCGTCATGGTATTAATATGTGAGAACTTGCAGTGTTTCTATAGGTACTGCGACTTTCCCGATTTGAATTTCTTTTTCTTGTGTGTGGTTGTCGATACTGGACACTTCAATACTAATGGCCAAGCCGGTTTGGATTCGAATTTTGACGAACGTACAATTTCGCTCTTTGAACTTGTTTCGTGTCTCTATGGCTAATGTGTGCAACAGTTCACATTCGTTGTTCTGTGGTACCAGATAGAGTCACTAAATAAGCTACGCTTCAGAGTATCCACACTGAGTTCCAAGAGCGAGCATGCGCCATCTTGTTTCCGCTCCAGGCTACTCACGCATACGCGTACTGCGCACTTCAGCGCACGATGCCATCTGTCGTGCGCGCGTGAAATGTTATTTTCATTTGCAAGCAGCAGTTGACGGTCTTGAGCTCGCCTTCACATCCTCGGAACGCTCTGGTTGACAATACATGGATTATCGCACAACAATTACACACGCTTCTTTATGCCTCAGCGAGCATTATGTAAGCCGTCCTTGATCCTCAACTGGTGATGGTGCGGATACAAGATGGCGTTCCTGCTCTTCCTTGGACCTCAGTGTCGATACTCTGAAGCGAAGCCTATCAAGTGACTCTAGAGCCAAACTCACGTGTTGCACTTCTCTCGTTCGGTATTTCACTCAATTGGTATATCATGTAGGCCACAGAACTCCATCGAATGAGTATGTCTACTACAGTATGTCTACTCCTTTTAGATGTGCTAAGAAAAAAGCTCCTCTGGAAGGGTGCGCTGTGGGACAAGCCGTTTACTCCTCCTTAACGTCTACCTTTTCGGATAACAGTGTCGTAGGATTATCTGCATTGACGCTCGTACTTGTTCGTCTGGGAGCGCTGTCCTTTGCCTTGCCGAATACGAAGACGCCGGACAATTTCAATTTCCCCGAATGTAAGAGACTCCTTAAATTCGAGGCGGAGGTTCGTGCGCGAATGGTCAGAGAGTCGGCTTTCGCGTATTCCTCACTTAAGGCTATCAATATCTTGATTGGTTAATAAAGACGTTCCCTACTGTTGTTTCGGTTGCCATGAGCCGGTTCTATTTAACGCAGATTTCGTGTCGCCTTGGGCATTATTCATATGACCTATGTCACAGATAAAATCACACCGAACGTGGCTGAAGTTGAGTGACGGTCTATACAGTGTCGTGAATAACCAGAGTCACCCGAGTTTTGATGTTAGCGAATTTTACGGGAAATGAAAAGGTGCACGGTAGTAGAGTTGTGAACTGGGCAAGTTGGATATTATACTAGCCTTAAGTAACACAGACCGGTGTGCGGATGACACAGCCACGTTGTACTCCGGAAAATATGACAGTCGCTGGCAAATAACTTGATGTGCGCGTTGGGATTTGAACTAGCTGCAGGAATAATAATTACTCACCCTCGTAGCGCCCCCTATAAAATACGCAAGGAGTTTGACATTGCCTCATCGACACAATGTTATATATTTATATATTTATTTGCAAGGTATTTATATCTGCATGACGGATGGTCCTATGATGTTAGTACTCTACTAGAATAGAAGCTAAGAAAAGGTGAAAAGTTTGTTTTCCATAGGTATGCCACTATCCAAGTAAAACAATGAACATGCATCAATGCGCACGATACAGCCAAGATACCAATTAGAATTGTATGAGAAAATAAAGAATAATCTTCGAACAGGACGCAGCTGCTTGCTGCATCTAGCAATTGGTAAAGGCAGTGTTCATATATGCCCTGATGTAGTGTATGTCCGCATAGCCCCGCGTGAAGTTGGTGTCCTTGCATGTGTTTCCTGAGTCCAGATGGTTGACGAGGAACAAGACGTAGCCACCTCTAAAGTTGTATAGCTTTTGGGCGTTGCATATCTGGAAAACATCGTAAAGTCAGAGGGTGACGAGGGGTTTTACAAAGGGCAAAAAAATTATACAAGAAATTTACATCACATCACTGGCCCTTTTGTTTGCTCTGCACGACAAGTCAATGCGGAAGCGACACACAGTTTTCGAATATAACGAACGAATATTTAACGAATAGTCCGCGCTTAAAAGAACACTCATAACTGTGCGGACGCAACAACGATGTCGCATTTAACTTTGACATTACTTTATTTGAACCCCCCCCCCCCAAACGTGTTGGTCCCCTTGCAGTGGCATCCTTGGGGAGTCGGGATCACCGACAAGATCTGTCTCCATGTCTAGAGAAAACGTCTCCGTGAACTCCCTTTAAGAATGACTGTGGTGCCGTCGATAACTTTTGTTGGTGCAGTAAGGCCAATGGTATCTCCAACAAAGAGAACAGCCTTCGTATCGCGGACTACAGCAGTGCAGTGACTTCGCTCAAGTACCAGAAAAACCCGGGCTCTGTACTACTCTACACACGGCACAAGAAAGAATAAATCAATTGGAGTACAGCACAATGTGTGCTTGTGTCCGTGTGTGTGTGTGTGTGCGTGAACCTAACAGACACCCTATCCTATCGCTTTCATAGTACTCTGTACATGTACTAAAATGCATGTTTCGGGAAGTGTGTGTGTCAGGCCTAGCGTCATTTGAAGGAACATCGAAAAAGACTGTTGTTACGAACGACACACAAACCGCGGCCTGACCTGAAGCGCGGACAAAATAGCATCAAAGCAAGTCCTTACTAAAATGCCTGATTTAGGGCGAAGGAGGAACGGCGACACCGAGGTGTCGTCTCAAACTGTGTTCCAAACTGCATGGAGCAGAACATGAGGGCAGAGCTACGGATCTGATGTTATGCACACGACACTCAGTCGATTACAACTCAGTGGGAAGAGGGCGCGAGATGGAAGAAGGTAAAGAGGTTCACAGTCTTGTGGCGTGGTCCCAAGGACACGCAGCGCCCTCTCCCGCGGTACCAAGGTATCGCCTGCGATACGGTTGTCTCACATCAGCCCCCCGTGGTTTAAACCATCTCAAATCTTCAGGTGTTGCTAGGACACGTGCAGGATATGGTCCACGTTTAAATAGAATATCGGAACAAGATGTTCGTGGGCAATCAAGGTAATATAGGCTGCACAACTACAGACAGGCGATTTCGCCAACGGTGTCTCGCGAGCAGCACATTGAAGCTTCTAGTTTGTTCCCGTGTTTCAGCCTCACAGCGCTTACTTTCCACAATGCTGACTAGGTGCTGCTGCCTCATATTTCAGAACAACAATTGTATTCGCGAAGACAAGCTTTAGTCGATGATGGGGTATTTAATGGCCGGTGGCAATACTCTGCCTCATTGCTGGTGGCGATGTGTGGAATCAAAAACTGAGTGCGTTGGTGGGCTGGGTTTGGTCATACACCAAGCAATTTTCATTTCATTTCATTTCATTTATTTCTGTTTGTGTCAAACACAAAACAAGGTGGTACGCCAAAAAGCAGCAGAAGCCGCTTGACTAGGGTGGTACCACCCTGCATTTGGTGCAAACAGCGGAGTCAAACAAAAGAAAATAATACAGGCAAATATTTGAAACAACAACATGCGCAGTAGAGATAACAGATACAAGGCTATCAATGAAATTCACTTAGAAAAAGGAAAAGGAATAATATTACACACATGCAGAACGACAAAATGCAAGTTTATCAATTCAGTTGACCTGAAAACATATTTCTCAGATTTCTTGAGGACATCTGTGAAACATCAATACTAGAATTCAAGAAGCTATTTAGAACAATGGTAAGTCTGTAAGTTAAGGATTGTTTGGCGTAATTTGTTCTTATTGGCGGTACCTGCCACAGATGTGCTTGGCGTGTCTGCCGACTGGTAGTTCTGTCAAGGTTGCACAGCGACAACCATCTGCTATTGTTTAAGCGAAGGGCCCATAGGTACGACCTAACGAGAGTGTAATTAGAGAGGATGTCAATTTTCATAATCCTTAGCTTCTCAAATAGGGGCTCAGCGTGTGTGTAAACGGAGACACCCTCTATGATCCTAACGGCTCTCTTTTGTAATATGAGTATCTTTTTTAAGTTAACCAAACCAGTAGAACACCACACCAGGTTACAGTAACAGAGAACGGAGTGAATAAGTGACTGATATATCACAAGTTTCACCTGTACAGGGAAAAGAAGTCGACTCCTAGACAAGATGCCGCAAACTTTTGAAATTTTGCTACAAACTAAGTCAACCTGTTTAGTCCAGGATAGGTCAGCAGAGAAAACAACACCCAAGACTTTTACGGAATCCACAACATCTATTTGCTGATTTCCCAGTACTACATCTACCGTGCAGTGCATGGGTTTGTTTTTTGCTTTATATAATACCGCTTTTGATTTATCAGTATTTATTAGAAGACGGTTGTTTACTGCCCACTCATTTATAGCACAGAGAGCAACATTTGCACTATCCACTACCGTAGCTAAATTCGTCCCTGAAAAATATATCGTTGTATCATCGGCGTAGATGTAGAAATCTCCAACCTCAGTGGCATTTACGATATCATTAATATATATATTAAATAGCAGCGGTCCTAGGATGCTGCCCTGTGGGACACCTGACGCTACTTTACGGGCGGTAGAAGAGTGGTTGCCCATCGAAACATACTGAGTGCGATTTGACAAGTATGACGATAACAAAGAAAGAACGAACTTCTGATAGAGAGAGTGGGCGAGGTGTGCGATTTAACCGCGATCCGCATCCGCTTCGCGTCCACGAGCGAAAGTTGTTCAACGTTCTGATGAACAAAATGATCAAGAGGGGCGCTGCGAAGCCATGGAGTTTCCCGATTTGCCCGAAGGACCTGGAGTTTCGGAGAAGATGGGGAGGTTTCCCCCGTCACGTCGCCGGGGGACAGGTTGATAACACCTGGCGCGATAAGCGTTCGCGCGAAAAATACAAGAAACAGGTGTTCATCTCAAGTTAAACCAGTCCGCTAGGGGCACATAAGCGCGACATTTTTTTTCTGTTCTTTTTGGGCGGGACTTTGAAGCATTTCGGTGGCTGCTACGCGAGTGCCGTAAAATCGCGGACTTAGTACTACATTCATACATAATAATACATACATAATACGCGGACGTAATACGCCGTTTCAGCTACAAATCCTGGTTAAATATACATTGCTTGTTGTTAGTGCGCACGCTTTAATTGGCGCAAAGTTATGCAAACATTTAATTATTCTTCTGAATACAGTCTACCCCTCATGTCTAAGCTATATACGAGCGCACCTATCTCTGTTGTGTATTTTTGTTAAAATTGCATCCAAGTTTACGAAATCCGGTAAAACCAGTGTCAAATGTAATTGTCACTGCCCTTTTACCGCTGCTAATCTCACATGGCGATATTTGTACGATGAAATGAGAAAGTACCACATAATTACTAGAAAAATCACAAAATTCTGAAACGATTTTGAAAATTCTGAAAACACCTTGGAAACGACCGCAGTTTAAATGGGCTTATTTTTCTTCCTGCACTCTTTAACGTTTTACCGTTTGTGTTTAAAAGCACACTGAAACAAAACAATTACGATCAGATCAAGACTGTCCTTCGTACAAACGCTACACAAAGAATTCGCTAAAGGCGTCCCGACACGTCATCCCAGGTTATTCCAGATAAACGTACAACAGGCTTGTTTGCACCGATATGGCCCTACACTTGGTCTTCCACGGAGAAGAGCAGAATCGAAACTGGTACTGATACTGATGCGACTGAGACTGATACATCACAGCACGCCTTGCTGCCACATATAATCTATGTCCAACACGTCTTGACATCATCAACATATATCAATAATATGTGAAGTGAATTACCTTCATCCTGTATGTGACGTTGGTGTCGAACATGTAGATTTCAGTTCGGGACAGAAATTTTTTAGCAACATAATTAGTCATGCTGCGCTTCTCAAGTCCAAATTTTCGCGTGCAGTCCTGAAAGAAGATTATTATAGTAAGTCCTGTACTTGATATATTGAGACATTGAAAAATTTGTATTTGAAGTTGATGGAATGCGTGAGCTGTGAATTTTTTTCATGGTTTTATGCGTCACACCTTAGCAGTGAGCGGAGACTTATGTCCTACCTCGTTGGTGGACGAATGCGCTAGCAGCAAGCGGTGCTTTCGGTAATGCTTGATTGCTCCAAGTGCCACGCTGGTGGAATTTACGCTGTTGTAATTGACATCATACACCGCGCGAAATACATAAATGAGTGTCAAGACCGGTGAAATAATACCCAAGAGGCAATTCTCCCGCGTAGATTGGTTGATAAAAACTACCAAACGGGCTCCTAAGGCAATCGCTTCGAACTTACGTTGCGGTGGGAAGTCATTTATACAGACCTCCGCCGAAGGCCTCCAAGATAATTCGCGACACCTCCCGAATTTTTGTTTCTTTATCACCTCATCCAGGGGATAATGAACATCCAGCAACTTATACAGCGTCAGCTGTTAAAGGGGCACTGAGGTGATGGCCTTACGTCGTCTACAACACTGCAGAATGAAAGCGATGTTTTCACTCTAGAAGGAATATGTGAATGACACGTGTGACATGTAATGTGCGTAATCCCAAAGCTTTTACTGTTTAAGAAAAGCAGATGAAAGAGCGAAATCAGCCCAACTCTCCTGTTCATCTAAAAGCTAACCTCCATGGAGCAAATGTACAGCGAAAACGTCAACTGCGGATGGACACGCGGCCAGACAATCAAAGCGCTCTTGCTCCAGAGATTGTGCTCGAGTTACGCTGCCATGTGGTCTGTGCATGGTAGTACCGGCCTCTGTGGCACAATCGGTAGAGTGTTCGCCTTCTGGTTGCCAGATCCCTGGTTCGATCCTGGCCGTGGACGCCAGCTACTTGGTGGCAGGGTGCAAGTTGAGCGTGCTGGGGCAGTCTTCCACGAGAGCGTTGATTACGGGGTCTTGTGTGCTGAGGTTTCATCGCACGTGAAAGTATTAATCCACAGGCCAACAGGTGTGCCATCGCTCATGATCTCAGTTGTATCGCAATATAATTATATTATTTATCTGATATTATGATTATTATTTCGCCGTTGCCGTCCGATCTCGTGACTCGTCTTGCTATGGGGTGTTGTCTTCTGCTCTGTCTCGCTTACTGCATCCCTAGAACTCTGGCATTCTATGACCCCTGTCACACAGGAAACCGAATAAAATGTGAAATATGACTGCGAAAAGAAAGGAAGACTGAAGAAGGGACGTTGCGTTCCTCACGAGAGGCCGATGGGAAGAGTTTCTTTTTTTTTTTTGTGACACGCGAGATTGAAAGCTCTCATGCGCTCCAGGATTCCACGCTGCAGTTGTGGTTCTTGGAGCGACTGTGTGTCCCAGGGCATGTAATCCTAATCTTTTCTTCTTTCGACATACTCCTATTTCTTCTCGAGTCCTTTTAAGTAATCACTACTCTATCCACCAACAGACATCGTATGATGATCCGTTTCAACCATTGTATTATAGGAACGTTAAACAGTTGAAGATGATAATTATGTTACGTCTGCGTAGACGTCTCTTTAATTTTCGTAGGAACTCCCATGTATGTGGTTCTGGATCAACTATACTGGCCATGATCCTCCGAGATGAGGGTGATCGCCGGATGCGTCAAGATATCATGATTCGTAAACAGCATGAATCAGCTCACATCGGTAGGTTAGGTTCGCAGAAAAAGAAAAAAAAAAATCGACATGCTTTTTGCCCACTGGTATACGCGTACAACATACAATAGCATTCCGGAAGTTGAAGCGCTTTCATTCATTTGTGTGCAGCCAAGCTCCAAAAGTGGCCATAGGCATCGTGCAGACACAGGGCTTTTGCTTGCCAACACGATCACTTCAGTGTACCCTTTAGTGCCAGTTAAAATCGGGTCGAATGCAGTGGCTGCAGGCTTTCACGTTCGCCGCTACGATCCTAATTTTCAGTCATCCCATTTGGATCCGAATGGCGGCACATCTGCCAACTCTACACGTGCGCGAATGCTCCAGAGAAGCATCGCTTGCGCTGTCCCTCCGTAGTATCGTGGGATATGAACGATATCACGTGGGACGCGCAATCAATGAGTGACGAGCCACATTAGCCGCGAGGGCAAACAGCGTCTGCTTGGATGGTGGCAGCCAAGATCTTGCGGCATTTTTTTGTTGTGGTATCCTATCCAATTTTCCAATGGGCTCCCTACAGAGTCTCCATAAGAATGTTCCCCCGAAGTCGGTCCAGGGCGCACAACATACATGCTGTCCTCTATTCCGTCAATCATTCTCCCTTCAGCATTTGTCCACGTCTGTGTGGCGCGGATAACAGCAGTCCTTCCCCGGGGAAACACACAAACAGGAGAAACACACATGAGGCAGTTTTAGTCCAATCAATGATCAGCATCATGATATTCAGCTACTTAAGGTAATCGGGACCTTGGGTTACGTTTCCGAATCGTTACCAAAAGGATCCTCCAATCTGCTGTGTTTCCCAGTTTCCCGATGCGGCAAGAAATAAAGTAGAGCTGCGAATTGCACAGGCCGTGGGTGCCCATCTTTGTGTCTCCCCGGTTACCCCGGGAAGCAGCATTAGGTGTCTGAGGCCGACTTCAGGGGGAACAGTTCCATCATCCCTCAATAAAGTGTTGGAAATCCCAGATCGAACCTCAGAGGACACAATCAGTACTAAGATTACAACAGACTCCCTCTCCTGAGCGCCAACTTTGCTAGCTGTGCTTTTCACACTACTCATTTTGTAGCGGTGACGCAGGTGTTTCTATCAATCACTTTTCGAAGCAACGCGATACACTCGACGACGAACAGAGACAGCGTTGAAGACGGCGGACTAGCTGACTTACGTACTGTCCCCCGTCCTCGTTCGTTCATTAGTCATCAACAATTAATAGTTGCGCTAGTTTTGCACGGAAGCGCTACACAAGGTAAGGTAGTTTTGCAAGCTCCTCGCCAACTTGCTGTTTAGCGGGCTCCGCGAGTCCCCTTTATGTTTGTTGTGAACCAGCCTCAAGGTGTTGCTTACCCAGTTAAACCAAAGGTTCAGTGTAGTGATTTGGCATTTCTGGCATTGCTGATTGCTGACTAGATCCATATTGTCATTGGCCAAGCCCCTGGGTATACCCCTGTAGGTGATCATGTAGCGGGCGCAGGTGAAGGAAAGCAATAATGGCAGGTCGGAGGGAAGCTGGACGGTCTTGATGAGCCCCAACGACTGGACCTGCATGATAACGAACAAGTTTGAAAGAACCGCAGGGCACGAAAAGTGTTTTAGCAAGGCTTTGCTTTTCTGTGTCAAATGCCTACTGTGACAAATTGGTTTCGAATCTTGAGATATGCGGTGTAATACCTTGCGCCATGCGCCTCCCGACGGCGTAGCTGCTCAAAGCTTATCCACCCTCTCCAAACAGGGTCACTTGTCATGAACTCTTACTGGACACTTACATACTGGTGGACATTTACAAGCAGAAAAATCCTCGGAATTAAGCTTAGTTTGGTTTCCTTAAGTAGATTACGTAGTAGCAGCAGCAGGGTATCAGCAGAGCTATGCGTAGGTACACCAAGGGACCACAGTTAAGCATATTTCTTGAAGTATCGTTGCGCCGTCTGCAGAAATTGCTCTCGCAACTGTACTTGCAAACAATCCCTCTAACTCCCCCATGATGGTCTCGGTATAACCCATTCGAATGCACGGAAGCCGAATTTTTCGTTAAAAGTATAATTTCTTCTAATTTCCGCCGTGTTTGTTTGGGTTTAACAACCCACTGGCTGCTGTCGTAGTCTGCTACAAGAATTTCATCCGTCGATAGGAAACCAGTTATTTTTGCAAGTACGACGCAGCGAACACAGTGAAGTACAACAACTAAAACACCAGGAAATGCTCCTGCACCCACGTAGTAATTCGCAACAGACCTAAGGCAATGCTCTCGTGAAGTCGACATATCACACGCGGAGCAAAAGAACGGATGGTTACGTTGTTGTAGAGTATTTGCTGCAACGCGTAAAGACTGATACAAAAGGGAGGCCGCATAACGACATTTAGATATTTTAATTGGTCGCAGGGTAAAGGATTACGGGAAGAAAAGAAATACGGTAACTAGCACGGTTTGCAGTCGTTAGCAAAGTGATGTCCAGGTATGTATGTCAACTGTTTTACAATGGCGCAGAGAAGACAAGTTAGAGCGTAACACTACAGCATAGAGGTTCTTCCGTACGAACGATGGCTGACCGATGACATTGGCTAGGTGTGTCCACAGTGATGGTGCGTTAAGCCGACAGCTTGGAACACCTACGATTTCTTCTCTCTGAGATGTTCGGACGAGTAGCGCATCTGGAGATAGTTCCCTGGAAGAGAAAGCGTAAGGGCCCGTGCATTTATTCACGATGGGTCGTCTCAGGACGTATATAGATTATTTATATGATATTCTTACACTGTTTGCAGCCTGACACTGAGACACCCGAAAATTACTTGAACTTTGAAGCGCGGGAAACGTGCACTGATACGCTAGCACTGCTGTCGTTCATCATAGTGCGAATTCCAACATTTCAGGCGTTTCGTTTCGTGGCGACGACGATGGAACGATGGACGCCAATTGGTGGAACATGTCGTGGACATGGACACCAAAAACATGGACAACAACTTTATTTTGAGGTCATGAACGGGGAGTTTCATCGCCAGCGGCGGTACTCTATCCTATTGCTGGTGGTGATATGGGGAATGAAATAATGAGCCCCTTCACAACAAGGATCGAAGTCATATGGTGTCCAAAAAGGTAAAAAGAGTTTTGGGGGCACAGCGTTGGTTAACTAAATTTAGACAGGGACAAGCAATTGTGTGTGTGTGTGAGAGAGAGAGACAGTGTTAGGTCCAGCTGACCCATGGAGTGCTGTTCTATAAGGTGGTAGTGTAAAATGACAAAAGGAGGAAAACAAGGACACAAGGTGGAAGCCAGGGTTGCAGTGTGTGGCAGACTGCTATTGGGAGAGATTCGTGTGACTCGCCCGTGAGGTAATAAATGAACGCAGTTGTTTCGCTAGTGTAGTGTCTAGTCTTGCGATTGGCCGGACGGGCTTCCCGGTGTGAGCGAGAACAAAGATTTCCACAATTGGTGCTCAACGCGGGGACCGAGCCCACGACCTCGAGATTTAGAGTATCGTTCTCTACCGAGTGAGATATTCGGGTCTCTTCGGGGAGCCAACCCCGAGCAGCTGCGGCCGCCCTTTTGCTCCCTCGGGACCCCCAAAGACACCCCTCAAGATCCTGTAACCCCCTCCAAATGGTCTGCCAGAAAGGCCAAACAAGCCAGAAAAGCTGCAAATATGGGTGGCCCACACCTCATGTGGAACACCGATATCCCCGGAGACAAAAAGCTTGGGAATATATCCGCTTTCGTGGACTTGCTCTGGAGTCTCAACACCAAGTCGACCCTTCGCGACACCTTTCTCAAGAGGATCAGAGACTGTTGTGGCTTTCTTGGTCTCGAAAGTGAACCGGTGTACCCATCGTCGCGCATCTCTCCATAAAAACAAACAACCAAAGAAACAAAAACAGTAGCTGCACTAGGTCCGAGAGCAGCCAATTCTGATGTGGACACGGCGCTGGCAGTCTTACGACGCAGGCTTAGGACGGTGGGAACTTGATAGAAGAGCACAAGTCTCTCAGACACGCTGTCTTCTGCGAGGGACGTTAAATGTGGTGCGGCGTGTGTCGGGTTTTCGGCGCACTATCAACCTGGCAAAATTAATCGACATACCCGACCACTGTGGCGTCGCTGACAGTCACAGTAGTCTCGCGAATGAAGGCCCCGGATTTTTGAAATTATGAGGGAAAAAAGGCATTTTCGGATGTCTATCACAGAAAGCGGATATGGCTGCTGCAGTAATGCAAGCGGTGAAACGCCGACAAACACAGCGCACAGTGCAGTGAAGTCTGAGCCCCTCTTTTCTGTCGGGATTAAGCGCGACATTTTTCTTTCTCCACAGAGCTGACGATGGCCACATTTGCAAGTAGGGTACGGGATTGATATCCCTTAGCATGGAATTTATAGTCTCTGCTATTCCTGCCTAGCAATGGGCCGCGCATGCTACAAACTCAATTATGGGATATGCCTCTGTGTCTCAAGGCCTCAACCTCACCCTCTACGAAGTCGCATTGACAAAGATTACGCAAAGGATTGCGTACGCATGTGAGTGACCTAAAGTGCATCACGGTGGAAGCCATCGCTGCACTATCACATCGTGGACTGTGTGACTCCCAAGCTCTGCTTGATAAACGGTTACCTCGTGTTCGTCGTGCAAGATTGTAGGGCAAGTGATTGTAGGGCAAGATTGTAGGGCAAGATTGTAGGGCTGTTGTCTTCCGAGTAAGGTTGACAGATAAGCGTGTGATAATCGACGGCGTGTGCGCTCACTTCGAAGCCCATCATTAACTATGATCTCTATAGAACTGGTTAATGTAACAGATGACATTTTACTTACCTAGCATACCGTAGCAGCTGCGATCTCATTTCGTCATTGATGGTATCCGCTGCGTCGTAGACGGCAGGTATCACACCGATAATATGTAAACCTCTCGTCTGGATCTGGGTTTGTTGGTCGCGCAAACCCTGTGGAAGGCAGAGAAGGCATATTTCTTCAGAGCCATGGTGTTGATCGAAAGCCCAGCCCCGGATCGGCAGACAGATGTCATGGGATATGGAAATACTCCGAGGCACATTTAACATATGTTACTATTTGCCATAGGACCTGTGTTGAAGAACAGTAAAGTTCAGCTTAAGCAGATAACGGTCGTAACCTGATATCGGTGCCATCCGCGCCATCTGTTGATCTATTTGTGCATCCACGTCTGTTTCGTCCTCTCTCTATATCTCTGCTGTGTTTGAACCCTCCCATCCAGGCGATTTACATAAATCAGGTCGGGGGCCCTATCCTCGTCAAAACTAATCGACCTCGATTACTTTACGTCACAAGCTGTAGGGCGGGGCTGCCACGAAATACTCCGCCTTTAGATCCCGACCGTTGAACTGAAATTTATACCTAGTTTTCCTCGGCAGCCTCTCGGCCGTAATCTCGGACGGTGACCCTACGTCATTTGATGTAACAATGACGTAAAAGATTAGCTTCAATGCTGAAATGTAGCGAAATATGGTCGATTACTTTGAGCGGCGACGGGTTTCGTGATGCATGTGCAGTTCCATTTATTGTGTTGTATAAAGTCCGTATGTGCTCTCAAAACCAAAAATTCATATCTTTCTTCGTTTTTCTTTAATAATGAATTAAAAGCACCGCTGCAGAACGCGCTTCACCGCGTAACACAGTTCCTCCGTGAGGATCGCCGCCTCAGATGCATGAGAGTGGCGCGTCCTTCGAAGCGTCGTCAAGGCACCGTACAAGTAACCAAAGTTCAGTTTGTTGAGTAAAACTTATTTGCTATACCATTACCACCCCCACAGCTCACGAGCAAAATAAGCATAAATATCACTTATCATTTAGCATATCGAGCACACGAACACAGAAAAATATATAAAAAAGCTCATAAATAATGCTCAAGATTTAAAGCACGAACCGACTTCTCATTAACGCGTTTACGTCTCGTGCCACACTGTCCGTTCGACCCTTTGCATGATCCTTTGCGGTTTTATCGCTTTGTTGCCTGCCATCAGCGCTATCTTACGGGCACATACCGCATTATAAATGCTAAGTGTACAGTCACGGTATCACACAAACATTGCCGTCTTGCACACGTGTACGTCATGAAAAATGACAAAAGAGCAAGAAAGGAAATTACGAGCGTGCTTTTCCGAGGATTCTCCACGAAATTCAGTTTTACGCCGGTGCAGTTTTCCGTTTCCAACACCAAAGAACCCAAGCAACAAGGCACAATTATCAGGAGGAAACAGTGATAAGGCGGGTCGCTTTCCAAGATAACGCGTTGGGCCATTGGTTGATAAAAGGTGTCAACCACTTTTAATATTCACGCCTTTTTGGATTGTGCACCAATGACTGAAGAGATTTAAAATAATCGAGGTCGATTACTTTGACCACGATAAGGCCCCTTCTCTGGTTCTTATGTTCCGCGGTACACAAACCGTACACCGGTGACGGCTAGGTGTGAGTGCTCCGAAAGCGCGTTAACGCCCACAATTTGGCCCAGATGAGTCACAGTTGCTGGAGCCTCAGGGCTCCGCACCAGGAGTTCGCAAGCTTCGCTTGGCAGAACACCCTTTGAAATTCGATCGCTGAGAGAATACTGAAGGTACAGTGGAGCTATTACATACCTCAAGCTTGCAGAGCTACAAGCTTTCAGAAAAGCGTTCAGGTTTGCTATTGACTTTACAGTTGATTTAAAATAAATTTATGGAAGGAGTGTCAATCGGGCCTCCATGGAGTTGAGGCCATCCCAGCATGGCTTTGAAATCAGTTCGTCTGCGCAACGATGGTTATTGGTAATAACACACGCTGCGCGTTCTTTTTTTTTTCTAATTCAGAAGGATCCCTCGCTGGGCTAGCGTATTCCAAATGTTGGAGGACATGTGGCTGACACACTCATTCCTAGGTATCTGTGTTGTCCTAAATTTCCTCTTGTAAAATGAAGTGTCTCGCTAACTCTGAATACTTGCACTTGCATATTCGTATTTTGCAACGCTTTGAGAGACTTCTCAATTCAATTTGCAATTTAGGTGATTAAGTGTTAGCACAAAGAAAAACTTACTCTTAGTAATAGCAAGTGTTCTAAGTGTGCATGTGTGTCCTAAAGGAACCCCAACCAGAAAGCGCGACTCAGAATAATATCCGTTGATAGGTTGCAGTGTACGCCTTAGTCTACGGGGCTACCGGTAGCGGATTACTAACACTCGCACGTACTTAACGCCATTGTTACGCCACTGTTCTGTTCTCAGCAGATCGAGTTGTCGTAACTTAACGTCATTAACCCTAACCCAGTCACGCACTACATAATCTGATACATGAGCCGATGATTTTGGCAATGTTTTACATAAATTAAACTAAAAGTGGGCCTAATACCCATCCCCGTGGGAAAACACATCGGTTGCACTTGATGGTAGTTGATTAATTACAACAGTCTTTTTCCCGTTCCTCGGACAATCTTTCATCCAGGCGAGGACCAATAACTAAGCTTACGAAGATAATTCGTTCAAAAAACAGATTATGGTTTACTGGGTCCAACGCTTTTCTGGGGCTGAGCAACTCTGCTGGTTCTTTCATGAACACTGTAGCACGGGACACTTGGACGCAAGCACTCCTACAGATTTGGGCTTTTGGTGGTCATACACAATGAGACTTAAATGCGACTTAAATGAACGACAATGCATGATACATATGGTGAGTATAGTACAAATGGACTAAAAAGTAAGTGAATATAATTGTTTACCGAGTACAATGAGGCAGACAATATTCAAGAAAGTCCACGTTAGTATCTATATGCACGCTAATGACACCGCACAATGAGACCTCAACTAGGCACAGGGAAGTCATCCATATGACACGTCTTGCTTCAAACGAACGGGTCGCATCCACTTCCAGTCACCTCGTCCCTAGAGTGCAATTTTAATCTTCATGGGCCTCATTGCACAGTATCGAAAAATTGCACGCGAAATAGCGGTGTAGCCTCAAGCCACATGTATTACCAAATTTCCCCTCTGCAAAACAACAACACGTCGCTCCCTAAGAACCAACAAGGGAGAAAGCATCGGTAAAGGAACATCACGGCTGTGCGGGTCTATCATAGTCTTACGTCGCATTTATCCTGTGATTGTGTCGCCTTCTCACTGATCTGCTAAGGGAGAAAGAGGGCGTCAAGTAGACTGTACGTCAAGTAGGCAAACTACGGAATATAATAGTATAGGTTTCACAGATGGGTTTTCCGGCAGTCCCTTTAGGTGGATTCCTCCACTAGCTATCCATCGTGGACCTGCAGGATATAGCCTAACTACCTCATTGGGCGATCTGGATTGGGTCCCCCTTCACAGCGACGTTACATGTTGGAAGAAAGCTCATCATGTACTTGCCTTGAAGAAACTAATGATGTCGTCTATTTGTGCGTCGTTGTTAGAAGTGAAAAGTTTGATGTTGAGTTGCGCAAAATGGGGCAAATTGTTTCTCCCGAACCACGCCAGATTATCCCTTCCATTCGTCGTCTGTAAGTCTTGAAGTGACTTGCTAGGTACCCTAGGAAACAGAAAAATCATCATGAAGACACTACACTAAGGAGACCTCAGCTACTACATAACGGCACTGAATAACATTATACACAAACATGTCGTCATAGTACATGTATGACGAACGTATGTACCAAACATCCCCTAAACATGTATCATCATACAGTGCTGGTCACTTGGCTTATACACCAGCTAAAATGTTTTAAAACACGTATGTATAACCAGTGTGACCGTGTGGACTGTTTGACAACATGTTGTGATACACACGACGATACATTGGGGCACTACCGAAAAACGGTGATGGATAAGTTGGAAAAACGGGCCTATTCGCCGCGATAGTGTTCGTTCGCACGAGTCAGTGTCAACGAGATTGTAATGCGCCTGGGTTATTTTGCACGAGTCAGTTATAAGTCCGTGTCAGCAACATTGTGTTGCACGTGTGTTTAAAATGGCGAGCTCATTGTCTGCGCACATGGAGCATGAGACAATATCAGCAAGTGCAGCCCCGTCTTCGTAGTCATCGTACATCTTGAATAGCGATGTCGGCACATGGAAAGTATATTAACTCTTCCGTTGGTTTCTGTGAAACTGTCGTTTGCCATGCATTAGGGTTTAAGGCACTCCCACTGTTCCTCCAGTTCAGTTGAATAACCAGTGTGACCGATGTTTGAATAACACATGGTCGAGACGATGTATAATCATACAAGCGTTTGGACCAAACTAGTTATCAAACAAAATATGCATAAACATGTATAACCAGCGTGACCGAGCATTATACATATGCCACACATGATTGGTTTACGTACGTGTACAACCAGAGTGACTCCGGCCTTATGATTGCCCGTCGGCTCATTAACCCTTCCACAGGGAAAGGTGATCAACTGTTACCCGTTGGCCCAACTAGGTTCTGGCCGGTCCCAGTCTCAACTGGTTCCAGTTGGCCCAACTGGTTTCGAACCAGTCCCAGTCTCAACTGGGATTGGGTGAACTGTATTATCAAACAGGGACTAGTTGCCCAACTGATTCCACTGGAGGTGGTCCCTGTTCGATAACACCGTTCAACTGGTACCTAGTTAAAAAAATTGGTAACGTTTGTAACGTTTATTGTAGTTATTGTACATTAATCTTAGTTATTGTGATGTTAATGCATACCATAGGGGAGCTATGGCCTCGTCAAGCATTTCCGGCTTTTTTGCCATATTTACCCCCGCCCCGTTTGGTGTTAAAAAATTTTCATTCATTCATTCATTTAATAACTAAAAGTAAATTGCATTTTTGTGTTTCTGTAGCTGGGATCTGCCTTTTTGGGAACAGCGATCCTGTAATGGGGCACCAGTTACACACCAGTTGAACTCGTGCCAGCTACGGCTGTTATCGAACAGGCCAACAGGAACTTCAGCAGTCCGAAGCTCGTCACTCAGTTTGTAATCAGTCCCCTGTTTGAACTGAGATTGAACAACAGTTCACGCAGTCCCAGTTCTGGGTGGGATCGGTTACAAAATCAGTTGGCCCAACTGGTTGCTAACCGGTCACAGGCTCAACTAGGAGAGGTTGCAAACCTCATTGTAGAGTTGGGAACGGTTGAAGTGATTCCACATCAACTGGTTCGTGTTCGGTAACACAGTTCTCCTCGTACCAGTTCGAAAAATTTCTCTGGGTACAACTAAAGAAACCAAATCGGTTACAAAATCAGTTAGCCGAACTGGTTCTTTAGCTGTACCCAGAGAAATTTTTCGAACTGGTACGAGGAGAACTGTGTTACCGAACACGAACCAGTTGATGTGGAACCACTTAAACCGGTCCCAACTCTACAATGAGGTTTGCAACCTGTCCTAGTTGAGCCTGGGACAAGTTCGAAAATTTCTCGGGGTACAGCTAAAGAAATCTCCGTGATCGATTGTCAACCTTGATGGGAAGGAACCATGGCTTCGCATTGCAGGACGACTAATATCGAGAGCGTGCTGCAGTCGGGGGGGGGACTCTAACATATTCTACCTTTTTCTTTGTCGTTTTGTTCCTTGGCCCAACATTAATCCTCGGTAGTCCTACACGTCCTTTCTAGCATACTTCCACAGAGACGTTTTCTGCGCACATTGTATGTCTGCACGAAATACTGGAGTCCTTCACTTGGTTGGAAGCCAAGCGATCTAGGGTATCATGGAAGCAGACACTACCCATTGATTCACAGTTTGGCCGGGTTAGACATTAGCGTTTTGCAAAAATACTCATTCAGCGGACTGTATAGGTGTCCGGAGCTGTCCTGCCTACTTTGTTTTTACCGATGTCACATTCTAATTGCCGGATTACTTACAGTATAGGCATGTCAATGCCGCATTTCGTGCCACGGCAAGTTACTGCATTAGACGTGGCGAATTTTTCGACTTCACTTTGCCTCCCTTTTGAACGGAAACCTGTCACGGCATTCGAGCAACAGGACATCGCAGAGATTATCTGGCATTTTGTTGACATCGCTTGTGACGCACACCAACAGCCGTTCTGCTGAAATGAAATGGCACCAAATTATTTCCCTACACTGCCTGTACATCGATGCCCTCAGGTGCACCTAGCGTACTCCTGTAGAGATAGTTTGGTCTCTAATGAAACTGTGAAAAACGTGTTGGAAAAGGGAAAAATCTCCGTCAACCGGTTTTGTTCGAAATTGCTGTATGGACCTCGCTTACTTCGGTATCTTCAGTTGCGTTATCTACCATGTTTTCACTATTTTCCTGCAGCATCAGCAGTGCTTCCGAGATCCAAGGGAAGGGCATGTTACGGGCGGAGGCGGACGGCTGACGTGATGTTTCTTGACGTTTGTCAGTGCTGACGAGAGGGGGGGATGGGGGGTCTAAATCCCTGGAGATCCCAGGACCTCTGTACGTCCCATCTTTTCTCCCGGCCGCATCCGTATCCACGGGAAAGCATAATTGCATGGACCTCTTTGCTTTCAGGTGTACGTAACAAACCATACCGCTCGAGCCGCCGGACACCAACCGGACTACAACTAGAGAGGACGTACAAGAGTGACAACTTACAATCATTTCAACCATTTTCACACGGGGCACGACCATGGCACAAATCCTCCAAAGAGCCAACGATATGCGAATCAGACAAGAGGTAGAACTCATCCTGTCCAAATGGACAGGAATGCGCCATCGATCCTGCATAGGCGCTAACGAATGAACAGCGGAAGAGTTTCGGCGATGGCGCAGCTGTATTTGTTCTATTGTGAAGTAAATAGTTGAAAGGTGTGACTCTTGTATGCCCTGCATTGTGTCGGCTCTCTGCCGAGTTCGATATGAACAAACTTTGGAATGATCGCGGATGCACAGCGGTGTATCCAGCTGCTTCGGATAAGGGATATGTCTTGCATACAGCAGACATTGTCGTGCACTGGGTGTGCTATCGCTACGGCAGGGACAGTGATAACACTGACAATTTGTAAAAACTAAATAATACTCTTCTGCTTAGTCCCGTTATGATCACGTTGTCGCTATTCCTTCGATTTCGTGTACTCCGTCGTTCACATTGTAATTCATTGTAGGAAGCTGGAAGTGGACATTGCAAACAGAGACATCAGGATAACATACCTGGGTGTAATCGTTCCAGCGGACTTAAGATGGAATGCGCATATTCGATAGGCTTCTACAAAAGCTAGGAGAAAGCTGTTTTGCCTTAGAAGATTATTACGGTATTCCACATCTGAAGTACGATTGTTGGCATATAAATCCCTTGTATTGCCAGTGATTATGAATGCCAAAGTTGTGTGGGATCCATACACGTTAACGCACGAAAAGAATTAGAAAAAAATCCAATCGTATGTTTCGGCAGAAACGAATCCTCAACAAGACTGCGACATCTAGCGAATTTAGAGACTATCCAAGTGTTGTACTTAAAAGACGAGACAATTTTTTATCAATTTTTACGGACATTTTAAGAGTAACTTAAACAATTATATTCAGCTTAAAGATCCGTTGACTTTGAGGTATCGTCGTACGCTATTTTTAAAGTGAATTCCTAGTCGGACTGATGCCTTTAAATACTCATTTCTGCCAAGAACAATTGATGACTGGAACAATCATCACTATGAAATTTGTAGCTCCCAGTCATATACAGCTTTTACGGAAAAGCTCATGTTCCGTTTTAAGTTATCATCCTAGGATCCCAGACGACTTTGATATTATTTGCTTATCAATTATGGCCTTTTCTTTTTCGTTGTTGCGATGTGTGAGTGTATTGCTTACGTTATTGTATTTACTCACTTCTGCAATGGCTCCAGAAGAGCCAGCAGTATCTCGAAATAAACGGATCGAGCTCAGTGAAGAATTCGGAAGGCGAAAGAGCCTGCTAGAAGCTCGCGATATTTTGAATGTTATCTCACACGAAATGCGAGTGGCCTTGCTTCCCTCTCGCAGCTCTCCCCGTAGAGTCATTTCTTTCAGAATTTCAGAAAAGCACGCCGTCGCGTTTTATTATCAAGTCTCTTTCTGCGGAGTTGTACGCAACGTCGCCCCACAGTCCCAGTTTGGCTCGGACCGCCACAAGCTGTATTATCTGACCCCCATGAACTATACATGTCATCATTCTCTAAAGTCCCGCAACGGCCAGTAATGACACGTATGCAGGGTTTTCCAATAACCTTCACCTGCGCTTATAATGCATTCCGTGAATGCTCCAGCAGGTCCATAAACATGAAAACGAATTACCTGTATGGGGCGACGCCGGAGTAGATGCTGTGCCAATTGGTGAACTAGTGGTCGATGTACTTGTACTGGTACTTGTACTGGTACTCGTAGTGGTGGTAGATGTACTGGTACTACTGGTGGACGTACTTGTACTGGTGGAGGATGTAGTCGTACTGGTAGAGGACGTACTGGTACTGGTGGTGGACGTACTTGTAGTGGTGGATGATGTAGTCGTACTAGTGGAGGACGTGCTGGAACTGGTGGTAGACGTAGTTGTACTGGAGGTGGATGTAGTGGTACTAGTGGTGGATGTAGTGGTACTAGTGGTGGATGTAGTGGTACTAGTGGTGGATGTACTGGTACTGGTGCTGGATGTAGTGGTACTGGTGGTCGTTGTAGTGGTACTAGTGGTGGATGTAGTGGTACTAGTGGTGGATGTAGTGGTACTAGTGGTGGATGTAGTGGTACTAGTCGTGGATGTAGTGGTGCTGGTGGTCGATGTAGTGGTGCTGGTGGTCGATGTAGTGGTACTGGTGGTGGATGTAGTGGTACTGGTGGTGGATGTAGTGGTACTGGTGGTTGATGTAGTGGTACTGGTGGTGGATGTAGTGGTAGTAGTGGTGGATGTAGTGGTAGTGGTGCTGGATGTACTGGAAGTAGTGGTGGAAGTACTGGAACTAGTGGTGTTCGGCACATTTGTTATCACAGGATTTGTAACGGCGGTAGTAGCTGGTGAAATGCTTGGCGTCTCTGTCGAATATGTTGGTTTCAACGTCGTCGGGATGCTCAGACTGCTAGTCGACCCAGCAGCTGGTATGGCAGTTGGAGGACTGAGTGTCAAAGATGCAGAGCTGGTGGTCGGAGTCGGGATCGCATTGGTCGTTTCTCTTTTCGGAGTCTGCGTCGATGATGCATGCCTAGTGCTAGGCTTCTGCCCGGGCGAGCCTCTGTCGGGTGCACCGTTTCCAGGTTTACTGTACACCGTACTAGTGCTGCCCATACTGGACTGCTGGCTCAACATCACTGTTGGGAAACACGGAAGGAAGAGGCAGATGTTCACAATTTGGGATACCATCCATGAAACTCTTCACCCCAGAATGATAATTTTGCGACATTTATTAAAGCGCACTTTCAATTGCAAAATCATACGTACGCGTAGCTATGAAGTTCGCAAGAATAACCGTTCCGAAACGGCACCTAATATCTCCGTGTGACTTATCTTGCAATCTCTGCTATAAAAAATATTAAAAAACAGGATGCGCATTGTAGTCATTGGGGAAAGGATGGACCGGTGACATCTCGTCCTCTTTTTTCGTCCTCCATTTCTTCCTCGCTCCGAAACTTCTGAATAAAGCATTCTATTTTCGCAACTGCCCTAGCTACACTGCATACATGTCATATTGTTCCGTTTGTTTTAGTGTTCCAGTTTTATGCCCAAGGAGTTCAAGGGTACACAACAGCGGTACACTACAGTCGCGATTTGGGATCACGAAGGCGAATAAGTACATCCCCTTGCTTCGACTGAGAGCTTGTAATTTGTATAAGGTTGGAAATCGAGAAGAAATTTCAGAAGGCTAGTATTTGAAAACCAGAACTTACCAAATGCCACAATGAAAGAAACGATAAATGCGACACAGAATGTGGTTGACAGCGTGCAGCACAACGAACTGTAACGAACAGAAAAAAATGTTGCAGCATTGCTCAATGCTACTGATACTCTTGCTTGCTACTACGCTTTCTATTTGCGGTTGCCTACAACAATAATTTCATATTTAATTTAATGCAGCACGAAGACAAGCCCCTATCCAAGGGCATTTAAGGCAATGTACGGGAGAGTAGGGCGCCTTTTCTCTCTGGATTTTGTTGGCGATGCTCAGGCGGCAAACTGAAAAACACGCCGGATTTTATGTAAGGCAATAGACTTTGTTTCTCGTTGATAGTTGCTGTGCTTGTGTTCTTCGGGGTTGCGGCGGGTCGGATACGGAACGAACCCGGGTTTGTGAGCCGCGGGATCCACATGTTTCAATGATCTCGATTAGTTGTCCATGTTTCCTTTCTAGAATGGAACTTGTGGCCTACCATCGACTGCTGACGTATAGGCGGAGGAACAGGAAAACATCTCACAACGACAAGAAAGAGATGGAGAAAAAGAAAGACAGAACGGATGATGACGTGTAGGTTGGGCTTAAAAAACATGGCATTGATGAACGTTAGGAAGTGGACAGGCACCGTGTTGAGAAAGTCTGAGAACGCCTGTGTCATACTTCTCTCTGTCGACCATAGCCCGGGCTTTCTCAGGATGGGTCGGTCTCATTTGCTACGACAAGCAGACAACCAACGTATGGGTAATGGGGGAGCGGATCACGTGGCTTCCTGCGCGCTAAGAATAAACTAGAGTAGTATACGGTATCTGAAAGCATTTAAAACCATGCAGCTAGGAAACACCTTCATTGACTGAGCCACTTCATTGGCGAATAAACAGTGTGAAGTTGGAAAGGGAAGCCTGTTTTTCAATAGTAAGTAGAGCGGGTAGTAACTGCCTCTTGCTTTCCAGGCTTTCGTTTCGATGTTTCGGTTGCTCTTGGTTGGGTTGGTGCTTCGGTTGGTCGCAAAAATATGAAACAATATATGCAAAAATATGTCAAGAGAAAATGGTAGCATGCGTGGGAATAAAACGAGTCATCTTATTTCAAGTGAGCATACATATGTCTGAGTAAGTACATACAACGAAAAGAATTACACCGACAAAACGTAAGAGAAAACAATTTAATGCGGATGTCTTGTGTCCCATAGTGGACGCATCACTAATGCAATTCAGAATGAGGAGACGACAGACCAGTTCGGTTATCTAAAGGGGTGAGAACGGACATCAGGGCTTGGCTTTTGGGGCTTTTGGAGTATTATTGAGTCGGTGTTGCTGCCTCAGGGTTGTGTCTGCGCGCTGTGTCGGTTTATCTTACTCTCGATATTCAATCCTGGATCCTGGAGATCCTCAGGAACGGTCTCGAATTCCTTACACCGGCGACCACCACCTTAAGCCAGCGATTCCGCACACTCATCTTAAGGTTCCGAGCCACTTATCAAGCGATGCATATCGCCAACACAATATACGCGTTCCAAGTACAACTGATCTTTTTGGAGCAAGGCTGTCGTTGGTCCTGTTAGCGTCCCTTCCTCTAGTAAACTACAGAAATTAACAACCAGAACTTGTGAAGCTATATACGGTGTGTATCGGAGTGACGTAGTAAACTTGCTCTGTTCATATGCACGGAACCTACACAGATGCATAAAGTGTGGCAACACTTCATATACCTCGATGTTTCACCATAGTTGATAGAGCACAAAAATCGGTTGTGCTTCAGACTTGGGTTACTCGAAAGGGAAATATCATACTTACTCGTCCCCTACAAAAGCAATACAAAAACGAATGGTTAGAACCCTTCTGCATCAAACTGTACAACTGCCTGTTTCTACTACATGGGTCCGCAGCCCAACTAGAATGACTTCAATTTGCAGACTGTCGCTCTGGGTGGCTCACTCGACAGTGTATCCGCGTACTGATCTCAAGATCGCGAGGACAGTGGCAGATTGGTTGAGGGATATACCGATAGAGTGGCTGAGACGGGCAGTCTTTTGCGACGGACGTGTGGTGTGCCACCTGTCTGGACTTCGGCGCACTTTTGACAAGAACTTTCAGGTGTGCAAAATCAATCCGCACACCCAACCACTGTGGCGTCTCTCATGACATCAGTTATCTCGTGACGGAAAGCGACGAATTATAATTATTATTATTTCATTTCCGTACTAACCACGCAGTCAACCGCTCTACGTACTCCCTGACATGGGAATAAATTCCTGGTGCCTTTTGAAATTACTAACAGATCTACACAGTTAGAGGGCACTCTTTCAGACCAATGGAAGTACACTCAGGTGATGTGCAGTTTTTTGCACTGGATTTGCCTCCGAGAAGCAGAACATGATGGAATAAGGTGCATTAACCTAGATGCTGCATAGCCTTAGAGGATCGTTACGGGAAACTCTTCGAATCGAAGTCTGATGTGGTCCGCACTCACCTTCCACAATTATTTCCTCCGTTGGCATCAGAGGATAACTTAGACTCATGCTTTCTTCTATGTCGCCTGCTGAGCTCATAGCATCGGCTGAGAAGTTCTGTTCTGTAAAGATTATAAACCAGAATCCCGTAAACTCAGCTGCGATAAATAATTATGAACTTAAAATGCACGTTACGATGAATTATTTTAATATGGGAGCATATTCATACACAGGCATCTATCAGGTTGTTTTTTCACCTTTTGTTTTTATCCAACAATCTATGGGAGCAGCATAGATTACGTTTTTACAGATCAGTTCTATGGCCCGGCGGCAAACTCTGGAGGACTGTGTGTAACTACAAGGACAAAACTGAGTTAGCGGCACGGGAGGCAATCCCCGTTGAAATCAATTGTGCCTTTGTAAACCGACAATTGAAAAACGCAGTGAAGCTCACTAAAATTTATTAAAAGCTTTCGCGTGGTGGACCATGCTTCATCGGGTAATAATGAAATGGTGAACTCGCACAAATGCACATAGACTCGTAAAAGAAGGAATTATATATTTGGATTTGGTTAAGAATGCGAGGGTTGAATAAACAAGAGAGATTTCCTTCCTCACATCTGTACTATATTCTACTGGGTTGCTTAAACTATTTCGGTCCAAAACAAAAAAAACGAAATCCTACACGGCCCCAAACGACATCCTAATCGGCCTCTGTTTCGTTGTACTCGGCGCTAACCGTTGAATGATTCAGGTGTCTGGCAACATATTCGCTTCCACACAGACGGCAAAGCGGCGTTCCCTTTTCAACGCTGGTTTCAGCATTAATTTATTTTAGAATACTTTAGAATTACTTTAGAATACAGACGGAGGGGCAAATACAATGAATGGTGTAAAAACAGTGTCTACAAAATTGAAGTAAAATGCATTTCAATGCAGTCAACAAAAGCAGACAGCGTGTCGCATTCCACAACTTGCTGAGGGAGATTGTTCCAACTTTGGATTGATGCCGGGAAAAAGAATCCCTTAAATAGTTTCAATGAAAACCTTACTGGTCAATATGTGTGGAGTGTTTATTCGGATAACTACCTGTGTTCGCTAGAGCAATGTATAATGATCAATTAATACACGTCTGTTTATTCAAAATTAGCCAAAAAGTTTTTAACCGTTGAAACAGTCGATGGGACAGCGTGGGAACAATTGGTAAATGCAACAATTGGACGGCGAGTCATTGCTTGAACATTTGTTAGGAACAAAGCGCATCGTTATATTTCTGCATACGAACCTTACAATTTGCTCCAAGGGGATGACCTGTGAAAGTAATAACCCTGGAGCGGCTTTAAAAATAAAAATAAATACATAACAAAGGAACTCAATGCTGATATTTTAATTTATTTGTTCAGTATTTCGTCCTTTTGCTATGTCATGCGATTTTTAAAGCCGAATGTCCCTTTGACACAAATGTTAGGAACGAATATAAAAATATAGCGGGAATGAACCAGGGTATCGAAAGAAACGCCGCTCTGCAGTCTGTGAGGAAGCAAATACGACGCCTGGTACCTGAATTATTCAACGGTCAGCGATGAGTACAACAGAGCAGAGGACCACTAGGATACCATACGATTTCGTTTTTCTTTTGAACCAAAAGGGGTTTTGCAACCAAGTAGAGAATAATGCAGGTAGGAGGAAGAAAATCCAACTCTTGTTATTCATGCTCGCATTCTTATTCTTCTCCCAATATCTTTCCTTTTTAAGTGTCCACGTACAGCTGCGAGCACACCATTTCGTTCTTACCTGGCGGAACCTTAGCAAGCTTCATTGCCGTTTTTCCAACGTCTACACAACTACTGGACCTGACTTTTTCCACTCTACCAGAGTATACCTCATTCGTTAAAATCCAGAAAAGAACGCGTGTCGCCAAATATCCATCGCATAAAAATTTATGCATACAAATGAGCCGAAACCGAAACAACGCGCATCCGGAGCGCATGACTTTCGCCGACGGAGGTTTATCTTGGTCGGAAAGTGGTTTATCTGAAGAACAGATCGATGCTTACTCAAATCATCTCCATTGCCGCAAAATTACGTGCGCCGTGATCCCTGTGTTCGCGGTCACCGCGGTTTCTGCACATTTGCATAGCGAAATTCGTGGATGAATATTTTTAACGCAAGTGTTGTTTCAGGATTATTTAAACACGAAGTGGCCAGCAACGAAGGTTGCTAAATGGCAACTAAATTGCTTGGAAACCATGCAGAAGAGCATTGGTCGGTCTTTCGCAAGACTTTCCTTAGTCGTCTCCCTGACAAGGTGCGCCTTATTCTAACAGGCAATGATGTCACCAGGGTAACGTAGGGACGAACACGCAGATCGCATCACCGACTACGCTTTGGCTATCCTTGCTGCTGTGCTTCCTGCAACGGATTCTCAGCCTAACAGCAACTTCGCGAGTTCGCCGTTGATCGCTTCACCAGTGAAACGTGGAAAATGTCGACGCAGTTTACCAACCTACGAGCTAGTCTTGATCATCAGTCTCGCAGATCCCGGCCATGGTCCCCGGTAGAGCCCTGCACTATCCGCGGATGGAAGCGGATATCCGATACTTGAAAATTTGAACTTGAAAATTTAGGACTTTCTGCAGTGTACGGATCGGATGCGAATGGCGCGAGGTCGGATGCGAATCGGATGCGGATACGAAGGCAGCGGATCGGTAGCGGATCGGATGCGGATATACCGCGTGGTGTAATTTTTCCACCAGCAATTTATTTGTATTGCGCTGCGAGACCTTTGACCATGCACGGCCAAGACGGGAGAGAAGGCATTCTGGCTTCTCGAACCGCGCGAGCACCGATGAGGTAGCGTTCCACGCGTTTCAGAAGTCTCTCCATAACGCCTTTCTTGAAATGTTCACCTTTGCTTGTCGTCGTGAGTCCTTCCGTGACAGCACGGAGGCATCCGAAATTATACCAACATAGGGTAAGGTGGGCTATGTTGAAGACAGTTGAACTTTTTTGTTAATAGCACTCAGAATAATTGCCTAAATTGTACCATAATTCGTTAACTGAATCCGCAAACCTTTCGGAAATGATCCCCAAATTACTGTGGTACAAACGACATATTTATTTCGTACGAGACAAAAATGACAGGCTACATATTTTAATCAACTTACCCCACCCTACGGGTAAATTGATGACATCAAAAAATAATGCCGGGTTTAAATTTTGTGTCTTGTTTGGGACAGCCGAAACGGTCAGCCACAAGTAGTGCACGTTGAAACACAGGACAATGACACAGCATCATAACGGTGAGGTCATATTTTATTAAGACGAGGAGGATAATGAGCAAACTGGAAGTCAATGCTCGCGAAAGTTACAGACGGGACAAAAAAGGGCCTCTGTTACCTCGACCACATCTGGAAAACAGCGTCTCACGTCTTTCTAAAAAGCCACGTGCAGGACGTCAACGCGTTACTTCAAAGTCCAGACAACGACTGTGCTCACCCTGGTGTTACAGACGAGAGAAAAATATTGCTTAGAAAAGGCCACGCGAAAAACCCAAACTGTCCTCAACTTGCCCCTGTCTTCAAGTAGCCCCACTTTACCCTGTGCTTCCGGCGGTCTTTACGCGTACTTCGAAACGTGCGGATTTTGCGGATCGGATGCGGATTGTGCGTTTTGGTCAACGGATCGGATGCTGATGTAAACTGTTGTGCGTGTTGTGGATGCGGATCGGATGCGGATAACGTTTGCGAGGTGCGAGTCGGATGCGGATGCCAAAAATCTCACCTGCGCTGGGCTCTAGTGCCCGGTTCACCCTATCAAGATCCCCCCCCCCCGCCTTTTTAGCGATTTTTCCTGAACTTATTACGCTGTGCAACCTGTTCTATGATGGACCATGCCATCCATCGTATAGAGCAGACAGACGCCAAGGCCTTCGGGACGCAACGCGTGTCTTCATCAGATCTGACCCTGTTAAAGCCCTCCCCCCCCCCCTTACACCTACCCAAACTGTACACTACGCAGTACTATCCCGTACGGACTAAATTGTTTGTGTGAACCGCAACGGCAGGGAGGATACATCACCCCTTCACCGCGTCATGCACGCCTACGTCGCATCTCACGCCTTTGCGCCTGCCGTTGCAGTCTCTGCCCCGATCTGGATGTTGGGGGTATAGAGCCCTAGAAGGCGATATAGGCACGCGCAATTTGCCCGTAAAATCAGATATGACCGGCCTAGTACGCACATTATTATACATTTATTCATCGCTTTATTGATAGGAGGTGAGCCAAGAGGATCGCTAGCCTCATCACCGGGCGCTCGTAAGGCGACACCTCTCGTTAGTGGGGTACAGTTGGGGTATTTTCAAACACATGCACAATATGTGACAAACCTGAGTCAGATCTGCCTATAGTCTCCGAAAGGACCGGATTTGTGAGATTGTTAGTTCATACGCTCACAGACTCATCTATTAGGTCAAATAGATTTCAGGAGCAAGCATATACAGGAGCATTAATGTGAGAATACGGTTGTTTACATCCTTGTTCACACCATGAGACAATATTTGCTATAACGGTAGAGATATCTGAACAGATGAGAGATCCATCACAGTAACCCACTCTGTCCGAAGCATCCGCCGTTCCGTAGACGGCCATTTCATTGCTTACTTCAATAGCTGATCATGGAAACAATGATAGTTTTTATTTTCTGTCGACACGTCTTAATGAATAGTTTTATCACAATTATCGTCTGCCAGTCTGAGTACACCTGAGATTATTGTCAAGTAAAATTTGACCGTTTTGACTGGTGAATAAATGAGAAAGTTATCTGCGAACAGACCTACAGTAATGCGACAGTCGACATCAGTATGGCTATTGTTACTATATGCTAAAAAAATAAGTGTTCCAGTACAGATCCCTAGCACACATAAGAAAGCGTTGCAACAATGTCGGGTGGACTACCTTGCAATGGAACATACTGTGTTCGAAGATACAAGCATTCATCTAATGGCTCGTGAATACCAGCAGCGATCAGCGTAATAATTTAAGGTGTAATTAGCAGAGGGGTTTAGAAAATTCAGGTGGGCTCCTTCATTCAAGCAGCGCGCAAGATCGCGAACAGCTTCGAACAGACACGTTGCAGTGAATATACCTTTCCGGATAACTATGCTGATTTATGGGAAAGACTTCCGGGAGCGTCATTATCTGGAGACAAATGATATCTTGCATTACGTTCCATCACTTTTCAAGCTTCTCAAGCTACGGATGCTGCCGGGTAGTTGTGTAAATTTTGCCTCCCACTCGACGTATATATCGAGAGAACGATAGCACATTCCCAATCCTCCGGCACATTTCTGTCTTCACAAGAGTACTATTAGGTAGAAGAAATCGGAAATCCGTCCAGCTCATAGCCTTTACTTTAGACGGAGCGGCAACAGCAAGATATAAAGGTACCGTGAAGGCAGCCACTTACCCATATTATTTGAGGTTGTCGCCTTGACAGTGATTGCAAATAGAAGGAGGAGCAACGATGTTGTTCAGGATATGCCTAACTTCGCGCTGCTCGTGTAGAATGAAATTTCTTCAACTTCTTCCAGCTCGTGCTCCGGTCTCATCTTGCACGCCATTAAAGGGACAGTCCGGGAGAACCGGAAGTTGATTTTTTCCAACTGCCACGGAGGCTTACATGCTGTGTGGAAAGTTTCAGCTCACAAAACGGCGTGGTTTTCGAGACACCGAATAAAAACTTCTCCTCTGAAGGCATCCGGTTTCGTTTTTCTCCCTGGCATACTCCTTGCCCTAAAGATCCTCTATGTACGTCATCAGTCACGTGAGCATGACGTTCCCAATGGACACAGTGGGGCGCAGGACTGCGCATTTGCTGGGAATGCAGAGAGGTGTTTTTTTTTCTATGAGTGTACTGAACCGTAGGCTGCGTCTCATACCTGTATTTACAGTGACGCTACTCAGCATTTTACTCTGCATAACTTGTGATTGCTACTCAAAATCATCATAATGGGCAAATGCTAGCACGCAACAACCAACTATCGCGCAAACAGGCATGCGCAAGTCACGTGCGGCCTTGCTCTTATGCACGTCACGCGAGAGCTCGCTGCGGCCTTTACTCAGGACCAACTGCGGTATAGAAAAAAATCGATTATAAATCGCGCGATAGGATTTCTTCTGAAATATTTTGCACGGTTGTTGTGCGGAGTATTAGAAATCATAAGACGGTGTTTTCCAGACCCACGTTTTCGACCGGACTGTCACTTTAAGGAACCATAGAAGCTTCGGATAATTAACCGATTACGTGAAAATGCAAAACGACATAGTGACAACCTTAGCAGCTCAGTAGATAGCGTTCTGCTTTGTTGGGCTCAAAACCTGTCGATAGATCAAGGCTGATGGATGGCGCATGGATCAAACAAAACAACAACAACTTTATGCGAGTTGATGAATGGGGAGCTTGATCGCCAGGGGCAATGCTCCACCCTGTTGCTGGTGGTGATGTGGGGAATGGAATAATGAGCCCCTTTACAATAAGGATCGAAGTCCTATGCTATCGAGAAACACATTCGCATTCAAACAAAATTATCTCACACAACGATACCGTTTAGAAGAAAAAGGCAACGAAAACAGAGCCGTCTTTTGCGGCAACGGATGGTGGTAGTGGTGGTGAAACGGCCCGCCGTTGACGGCCTCACAAAGATGGGCAACGTCACGACTGACGCCCAGGGGGACTGTGTGTCCTGGGCCGACTTCTAAGGAATGGGATCTCCAGGTACCAAAGCTTGGCGGCATCCAATCAGACAGAAGGAGAAGCGCGCTCATAGCTATCGTGGCGGTGTGGATTTGGAACGGGTCCAATGGTACTGTTTCGTATATGCGCGGCGTGATGCGCACTGCTGCATTTTTCAACACCGACTCACTGAATTGTAGCCCACAACAGTTCTCGCGAATGTTCCTCTCACAGCATTTATGTTCACGTCTTTCGCCACGTGCACTATGTTTTTCACCGGGACAGGTCCATGGCGTGGCACACGTGTGCACTCGCAGCATGGAACAAAAACACTCATGCACGAGCTGAAGCGTGGTTAGGGGCTCAGCTGGAAGCATGAAAGAGCCCGGCATAATTTTGATTCTAGCTTTGTAACGGAATTAAAGTTTTGAATTATGGTAACAAGTAGGAAATGAATATAGCCTGTAACCTAAATTGAAGTGAACTTGTTTTTATTTTGCATTTCAGTGTCCCTTTAAAAACGGCTTCCTTTTTCTCCTCTGCTGCGGTTGTAACAAGCTTCTATGGAAGTTCCATCCCTCTGTATTTAAAGGATAGTGCATATTCGAAACAACGATAATAAAGAAACCAGTGCAATGGGACAACGAAAGGGACAAAAGACGAGACAAACACAGCAGTTTTCAATTTATTTCAGTACATGGTACATATATCTTGTGTTTGCGATAGACATGTGTTACCAGGCGAAGCGCAGACTCTGTGGTAGACCTCTGCAGCATCATGGGGATAGTTGAAAAAAAAAAAAACGATCCTGCCAGGGGATTCCGGGATCTACATTTACAAATCTCGGCGTCCCAGGATTGTAAAAACGGCTCGGGATTCCTAGTGCCGGTCTTTCGTTTAGTGGAGAAACACGTGAAGGCAAGGAACAATTAACTCAATGCCCGCTGGATGCGACCAAAGCAACATGACACGTTCGAGCCCGCATAACCTTTTCTGCACTAGAACATGCAGCGGAATTCGCCATTATATGATGTTTGCCATTATGTGTGTATTTAAGTGTGTACAGTTAGGTATACCATACATGCGTTTATGGGTACCTGAAAATAAAAGGATGAATTGAATTCATACAAAATTATTGTTGTTAATGAATCAACTTGATTGTAGTTGAACTAGGAAAATAAAGTTCATTAAAAATTTCCAAATTCAACTCTACGCCCCAATATTTCGCGGACCTCGATCCACACCGAGAAGCGGTCCATTTTTTTCGCCCTGATTCGTTTGTTTATTATCATTCAGGCAATATGATGATTACTATTCATCGACTGCATCGCAGTTTGACGAGAAAGATGTTAAAGAAAGACATCCTCCACGAGCCACGAGAGCATTCCTGCATGTGAAGAAGAGTGGCGTGCTATGCGCCACTGCGGAGAAAGACGAAGAAGAAGAAGAAGAAGAAGAGTGGCTCACAGCCATTATCTCATTGGACGAAGAAGAAGAAGAAGGGGAAGAACGCTAGCATTCCGGTCACTTCGAGAACCAGTTTCAGTTTGTCATATCCCGAGCCGCAAGGAAACAAAATGAGTGAGTACCTGCGTTCATACTGTGTCATTCCTGTTTTTCACTTCCTTCTGTTGCCGTAATTTGCAATACTGTCGATTTGGTGGAGATTGATTGAAGCGGGTGTCCGGTATTTCAAAGAGAGAGTGTTCTATTGCTGTTCTTCAGTTTGCGTACATTTCGATTCTGTTTTACTTATACAGTACCTAATAGATAGGTTCAGTACATTGTACGTAAACCACGGAAACTGTAAGGTGCTTCCATACCGATACTCAGCAGTGTGATGTCAGCCAGTGGAACGAAATTGCTGAACTAGTATACGAGTGCGCACAGCATTCACTGCTTCAGTGATGCAGTTAACTCTTTCCTCTTTTCTAAAGCTCCCTAACGTTTTGTACTACTACTAGCCTTATGCAATAACTGTGCATAAGGATTGAAAGTTACATGCAGTACGGAATCACGTGAAGGATATTGTGAAAAATATCGGCGTCCAGATAACCCGATAACCTAATACCCAACATCCTATTATGACATCGGCATCAACCGCTTCCTGTCGTCTTGTCAACAGGGAAGTTAGAGCATAGTCCGCGCTATTGCTTTTCAATAGTCCGTCCGTCAGCGTCTCTGTGTGACGAACACATGCGTTTCCAATTAACGTCCATATTTTCGCGAGTATACTTAGCGAGAAACAGGTTACGGCCGACTACCTTAAGTGAACTAGAATAAGATAAGAGCACGCTGCGGCACGGCTACCGGGGCAACGACCGGATGTATTGCATCGCTCCATTCAAAAATTGAACCTATGCGTACGTCGCTTTCGAAAGGGTTTGCGTGGGTTCACAGATGGACTCATTGAAACGCAATAGTGCGCACCAGGCTTTAGTGAATCATTAGCGTGCTCTGCTGCGAGTCCCTAATATATTCTTCGAAAGGGATACGAGTGTCCTTCGAGCTGATTTAATGAAACAGACGCCTCCCAATTGTACGATTCCGCCTACGCTGTCTTGGCGACACCTATCAGCTATGGATGGAATTGAATACGTCACTGACATTCTACCCGGTTACCTGTGTTGTTTCACTGCTTTGTCATCAATTTACCTATTTGTTTCGTCTGTCGCGCTCCTCACAAACGGAAACGTTGTAATCAGTTGCATATAATTCGTGAAGACCTCTAAACAGTGGTCAAGTCCGGCGGGGTCGCCATTTGTTTACACGGGACCAATTCAGAAACTCGTTCCCTTCCTGTTTAGCGAGTCGTTGGCCCGTAAAACGTATCAGCCGCGGACTCATCTGGCGGCGCTCTGATTGGCTGATAGCGCTTAGGAAGTCTGTATCGGAAGGCGCCTACTGTTCGTTAAACCTTCCTACCCATGTTTCTCTAAGAACCGTTTCACTTCTTCCAGCTCAACGGAAGCAGTCCTGAATATTTCGAGTTGAATTTTTTGAAGTCGACTATGCTGTTGCTTTACTTGTTGCCGCCGTGTGTCAAGCAGTCAACTAAACCTTGCGTTTGAAGAAGTTAACGACGTGCGGTAATTTTACCATGCTTGTTTCTTTGAGGTACGGACGAAAGCGCAAGCGGAGCGGGAAACGTCGGGCAACCGGGTGAGTCCCACAAAATATGTTAGTAGAAATAGCAGAAGACCAAGAAGCTCGTTAACGCACGTGGAGTAACCTCGAAATTCGCGGCTGAAAGTCCAAATTATAATATTTTTAATGGTGTTCAGATTGAAAAGATGCGGAGAGGCATATTCAACACGATGGAGTCCCACTAGATACATTTGCAAAACGCTTTGTCGTTGAGAGTATCTAGACAAGGTGGAATGAAAGAAACCCGATGCGATTTGTTAAAATCATCTCCATTGCACCGCGTGCGGGTGGGTAGGTCTATGAATTCAAGCGGCTGTAGCAACGGTGATCATATTAGAGCGAAATAATTTAATTCCGTCAAATATTAAGTTTAGTCCCCAAATACGATTTTTCACTCTATGTTCATTGAAGTACGCATGCGTCTAGATCAACAATTCGCCCCGTACCCACCCCACGTCAGCCGAGTTCGAGGACCCACGCTGAGTTCGTAGTTATTTCGAGCACTCGTGTGTGCTTTCCTAAGCCGAAGGAAGTGTTGCATTGGAAGTCACGCTTGCGTTGTAGACGGAGGTGGTCGTCTTCATCGCTTTAGCGATTCAGTCTTGCCCGCTTCGAGTGTCGCATGTTACACAAACTGGCTTCGAATTACTCCGAAGTCTCCTTCGCAAGCCGTTGTCGCTGTGTCCCGGGACGCTTTCGCTCGACAAGTGCCTTCTTCGGCAAGTGCTGGCGACCGCGAGTCATGGTCGGGGCACATCAAGTTGCTCCTTCTGCCATTAGAAACGCGATGCAGCAAGTGACCTCCAGGGGGCAACCAATGATAGTCCCCAGCACCTGTGGTGTGAGAGGACATATAAAAACTTCGTCAGATGTGTATACCGCCTCACCCTGTGTTAATTGACTCCTTTAACCAGCTAATCGACGAGTCTGATCGATAACTCGTACACAAAGTAGGTACGAGTCGCGTTCTTACGCACTCCGTATGACCTAATTTCCGATTCTGACCGATTGGTTGATACAGTGCGTCGATACCTAGCATGCACAATGTGTGGCGTTATCGTTGGGTCCGTGCACTTTATCTCGCGTTAATTAGGGATAGAAAACTGTTGCCACTGACCTGTAACAGCCGATGACTCCGTAAGAGACGACCGGGGCCGATTGGCACATGACGGAGAGAACAAAAGTCACACAAAGAGTCAGTGCACGTCTTTCAACGATATCATGAAATGCTAAAAACATCATATGATAAAATGTTCGATAAGTTCGATGTTCCCCATGTGTGTCTGCGTCGCTTTCGTCGTCTTCTCTGACAACTCTTTAAACTTGTCCCTGCACTCTGAACCAGGTAGCGCATATGTAACTGTTAAGTACCGCTTCGCTATGAGGTACATTAAAAAAAAAAATTACCTGTTAAAATTAAGAGGTACATGCGCCCTCACATGCGGTACATGTAACGGATAACGCGCTGCGATTTAGGCCTACCCGTCGGGGTGGTTCCCCTCCTCCACGATATATTAACAGCCTCAGGAAGCTACGCTGCACGATAAATATAACAAACAAATACCTTTATTCGAAAATTATATCCATTTCAGGGGTGATACTTGTCCATCGCGAGCGTGCATTGTCATGATGCACAAACTCCGGACACACGGGGCACAACGTATATGGATAAACGATGATCACTGCATCTCTCCTTCACCGTTGCAGCTGCTCTGTGGTCACGCTTCTTTATCTCTTCCGCACCTTTGGATTGCTGTTCTTCCCGAACTTCCGTTTCTTCCGTAGAATGTAACACCAACCACAGTAGACGATTGACTCACCCATTTAAGACATCGCCTGGACGTAACCTAGGAGAAAATACAATGTAAAAAAAAATCCAACAACCGAAATAGCTTGCCTGAAAAACATGCCTACTTGCTTGTGTAATCCAGGTGTAAAGTGCAATCTAGGCTCCTCTAATTCACGCATCAACGTTCGTGCATGAAGCACAAAGTTCGTTGTCTCCGTCCCTCAGTCGTGTCCAGCCTGCCGGTGATCAGGACCACTGGGAATCAGAGCGAAGATGAACGAAAATGCGTCGTGCAGACGAATAATTACTTGAGATATAATACGCACCTTAAATGACTCCAATCTTGAAAGCATCGAACGAATTTCTTCGAAGACCGAGCAGACTCGTCCTCACTCCCCGACATTTCAAAACAAACTGATTTGCAGCGGTTCCAAGAAACGCGTTCTTCCCAAACGTGCGATCCCTCACGGTCACGGGTTCTAGTTATTGCGCTCCTTTGACAGAATGATAGTGCTCATCCATTACGGCACTGCTGCATAAGGGAATTTATTGACTGGTATTCGGAATCCCAGGAAATATTTTTTGCAGCGCATGGATATCGTGAGTAGGCGTTCGTACTCATGCGCCGGAAACACGCGGTACACATGAGGTACAGCTGCTATAGATCGCGCTTAAAAGGTACCTAGCCGGTACGGATGGGTCTCGGAGCCCTTGTACCGTTTGAATTTCGCAGTAGTCGCGAACTGTACCTGCTGGTTGAGGACTGTACCTCATGTGTACCGCTTGGCCCAGGTATGGGTCCTCTTTCATGCGGTACATATCGGGTGCCGGATTTAGTGTGCGTCTGATTTTTTTACTTGATTGATATTCCTAGTACATCCCTACCGAAATTTCTGAGCTAACCCTGCGTGGCCGATTTGTAATATCGATGCCATCAGTGCCACCAGAAACAGATTGTCGGTTGAGTCCCAGGCTCGACGATCCCCCAAGTGCATTGGAGCAAAGATTCTTCGAGTTCAGGTGATTTTAAACAGGGCTTCTTGGCCCGCGGTTCCTGCTGTTGTTTCATAGAGTTCCATGCAGATGGTTAACACATGGAACTCATTGACCTGCTGTGCGACGTCTGTCCACGCTCGGTACACCTTATGTCTAATAGTAATAATGTGTCTGCGAGCATGACTTTCCTAATGGATTCGCTGTATTTCTTACCCTTCTACGGAGTCCATTAGTTAATTACAATCTGGCGTCAATTTTTCATCACATAGGTAGTTGCCCGAGTACTAAATGTTTATTTACCTTTTTAATTTTAAATAGGGGTAAAATTTAAAGGTCCTCCAAGTATTTACCTTTTAATTTTAAATAGGTACCTATTAATTGTTTGATACGATATCTGGATGCGCAGAACACATCAAGTACGTGGGGTTTCGCGTTATGCTGTGATTTACCCCGCTTCCCTTAACTGTGTAGGGTTCGCCGGCCGTTAACTATTGCTCGAGTAAATATCCAACAAGTAGACCGAGTGATCACCACATAACTAATTCACTCAAAGGCCCTTAATCAACTATTCATTACTTCTCACCGATTGGTTGATACGTGATCAAAGTGTCCTGCCCGGGCAGGAAAATAATACGGTACAGCCACACCTCCTCTCGCGTGATGTAACCTAACCTCCGTGGCATTCGCTCATCTATGTAATTTTTCTCTCGATAGGTTCATACCAGAGTTGCTTCACCAGTTCGTAGGATAGTAGTTGACGTGATTCACGAGTTTATGCGATAAAGGTTGATAGGAATGACGAGTGCGTGCGATACCAGTTGGCAGTGATGGCCACTAACTACTTCTACAGTAGTTTAACTATAACTACTAACTACTTCGTGATGGAGTAGTTTAACTAGTAGTTCAACTACTTTTCAGGGGAGTAGTTAAAACTACTTCTTTAACTACTGCAATGTAGTTTAACTACACCTATAACTACTTAACGTTGTCCATCAACACTAATCCCATGTACTGTGCTTGGACCCCTAAATATGAATCACAAGCAATGATAAATTTTGGCTCAAGCCACTGCTACGATCGTCAAATACAAAGCTTGCGGCGGGATTCTTTCTGTGCCTACGCGATAAACTAAGTTGCATAATTATTTCACAGCAAATGAGGCTTCACTGGACAACAGTGTTGCGGATTTAGATCTGGGGATTTGATTTAAATCCATCAAAGGGCTAGTGGATTTGATTTGGGATTTGGTTTACGGGGAAAATAGGGCGACGATTTGGATTTGGATTGAATCACATTTTTGACAGATGATTTAGATTGAATCACGTTTTTGACAGATGCTTTGGATTTGGGTTGAATCCCGTTTTTTTTTTGTATTTGGTCAAGCTCCTGAAGGAAAATGGTTGGATTTTGACTGCTGCGAAACTTGACGTTGACGGGCGGGCAGATTCTTTGTCAGTCGTATCTGGGGCCGTCTCTGTAATTACGCTTTACCAAGACATTTTGCTGAATTGCATTTCACATATATTTACACATGATGCAATGCAACTCTTAATGAGGAGAAGGTCTAAAAAATGCTTCGATTTGAGATGGCTTGCCTTGTATTCCGCCATCTCTGTTCCCAATGTCCCGCAAAAAGTTCTGTTTCATTTAAAAAGGAATCCCATGATTTTTGACTGCGTGAAAAAGTCTACGGACACTGTTTGTAGACTGCTTCAAGTTGGGTTGTTGGGTTGGGTTGTGTGGGTTGGGTGGGTTAAGAGCTGGGTTGTCTGTCAGACAGACCACCTCTAAGGCCTATACCCACCTTCCCTTCCGTGCACTAAAGGTACGTCATGCAATACTCTCACACATAATCACATGGGTAGTTCGATGTCTAATTCACAACGATATCACAGCTTTCTATAATTTCTTAGAAATGGAACGCATTGGAGAAAGCACACCACTGGTCCGCTGAGCTCAGGCAATGTACGTTCGAGAAAAGGACTACCATACACGTATTTTGTCTTTTTTATTGGTTCTGAACTGCGACTGATGTCGCGTTCTGGTGTCCCAGAGATTGCTAAAATAAGTCCCGAAATGTCCACATGAGAACCAGTCGTATGAGGTCATTGTGTCCAGGAACAGGAATGTGAATGTTGGTTGCCCTTTCTCATAGTGGCTTGCTTATGGTCAGCTTGGTGCCACCGCAGAACTCATACCGCAAGAACGAACGACGAAATAGTCCTCTATTTAAGCGAGTGTACAGTAAAGGATGATGTTGTTTCCCCTCTCTGCTATTGGATGTCCGTAGTGGCCCGCAACCCGCTGCTTTCGGAAGTAGCGAAACATGTATTTGCAGTACCTGCAAGTTCTAGAGCAGTTGAACGAGTGCTCTCTGCAGCCAGCCTGATCAAGACCGCGAAAAGAAACAGGCTGCAGCCAGCTACATTGGAGCAGCTGGTCTTTCTAAACAAGAACCTGAGAGAATAAGACTGCTTACGCGTGTTGGGCGGCTGTACCATTGAGTTTGTTATAACACGACTGCGGTGTGCAGCACGCAGCCATCACATTTAACACAACATAATCCCCGGCAGTTGGCTTTATCATATGTGCCGAGTACGCCTATTTGATAAATATGTTACTCCGATATCCACGTGAAAACAAAATGTCAGTGTCAACCTTCGCATCGCTATGTTGGCTGTTCATACTCTTCGCTGCTGGTGAGATTTATAGTTGTTTATACCATGTCACGGGTGTAATACAGCAAATGCATGCAGTAATTGTACCTTGTAGACATGGTCAGCTGCATGCTACAGTTATTTCGAGAACTTTAGCCCCTGGATTCGTTGACGGATTTGATGAATCCAGATTTAAAACCGGATTTGATTTAGCACACCAAAAACAAATCCGGATTTAAAATGACTTAATTTGTCGCCTCAAGTTTAAATCCGGACTTGATTTGGATTTGATTTACGGTGTTCCGAAAAGCATGGATTTAATTTAAATCCGATCTGACTCGTTAAATCCGCAACACTGGTGGACAAGCATTAAAAGTGAAGATTTAGTACACATGCACGACACAATTGTTCTGCACCTCCGTTCTCATCAAACAAGTAGGTCAAGGTAAAAGTCGGAAGCACAATCGTGCCGTAAAGCTTGCGGCAAAATCGGAAGTAGTTCGCGCCTTCAGTAACCTAACTACTGTAGTTAACTACTTGACATAGCAGTTTAACTAGTAGTTGCCACTACATTTCTGCAAGTAGTTGATAACTACTTTTTAACTACAATCTGGTAGTTTAACTAGTAGTTTAACTACATGTAGTTAACTACTGGCCATCACTGCCAGTTGGTACAATTAACCAGTTCATACGTTATTGGTTTATCCAGTTGATAAATAGAGCGAGAAGCTGCGCTCTTTGGTATAACATATAAATACGTGCTCAGTGCCAGTGCTAGGGAACGAACATGGACGCACGAAATGGCACTGATTGCAGACTGCATGCTCATAATCCCTTGCGCACCAATCCCCTCTGATGTTACCCATCCAAAAATCTGCTCTTACATCAGAAGTCAAAGCAGATCCGTGTTATCACATCTATCATCACTACAGTCTGTCAACAACCCTGTAGAGGAAATTGGCAGAAGACATTGCACGCCGTTCTCGCTTGCTTCTTGACTCCTCGTGCACTGGGAAGCATCCTGTTTTGAATTCAGTTGATAGTTGATGGATTCGATTCATCCATACGTTGGCCACCCCTAATGTGGTTACATGCTCTGCCTAACCTAATCTCCACAAGATAATTGATGTCACTCACATCGATTATGTCCACTGGTGTGGCTGAACGTGTGTATAAGGAACGCGTAGAGCAATATGCACATTGAAAACGTGCGAATGCCAGAGCCTGGCGTGCTATGCTCTGACAAGCCATAGTGATAAGGCAACTAGCATAGAATTTGTGAACGGTTCGACACACATCGCTTGTGCCTATAACTGAAACGACTCCCATTTACATTAGGTGTTCAAGTACGTCCCGAAGAGGATAACCGCGTAGACGAAGGTAAGTGCAAAGAAATCGGCAAGAAGCTCAATACCAGCATGATGAACATGATCAACGCTCAGTACGAACGTTGAGACATTTACGCTAGCCTCCTGCATTCTTCTTTTTTTTTTTCATTTCAAGCAAATGGTAAGTAATACACTCGACCATATCAATGTTGGTCCAGTATCTCGGTCACTTACTTCGGGCCACGAGTAAAGAATATTTTTTTTTTAGCAAGGCATCCACTTCTATTACCTACTGCTTGCTGTGTAAGAAACAATGTCCCAGGAAGGCATTATTGTACACAAAATAATCTGGCCGGTGTTAACGAAATTCTAAATACAGCTGTTTCGAGGGAGATTGGCTTTTCCATCGACTTTTCATATTTCAAACAAAAACCCTTTTGAATGACCTACGTCATTCGCGCTATCGCGAGAGACATGTGAACCTATGCAGCACCAAGACGATGCAGACCAAGAAGGAAAGCTTCAGGAGCACTAAGAGCGTACCTGTCATTCACACGACGCCATTTCGTGTCAACGACGGACACAGTGACCGTGGCACATGATTCTATGGTGTTCAATATCCATCACCAATCCGTATTTGGGCGGAGAGTCCCCTCGGAGTTTGGATCTGTCGGCGGTGAGGACCAGGAAAATTTGTGGAACAGGGCGGCGAATGGTACCATGCTCGTACTGAACGCACTTGTTTCGAGACTCGCAATACGCTTACCTACGCAACGTTGGCGGTCAGAAACCTTTCTTTGATGTCAAACTGTCATCTGCGGTGCCCCCCCCCCCCTCCCAAACACAGGGGCGCTTTTACCTACGTGCCGCACCAGACCTCCGTTGGTAGCGAGATGGGCCGTGGCCGCCAATATTACATTCTTGTGGAACATGAGACTGTATGGGGCTTCTCCGCGATCAGAGACGGCTCTGGGAGCGGGTGCAGAGGCGGGATTAGTCAGTGAAGGGCCGCTGCATTTCCAGGAATTACTAGACATCGGCTTGCAGTCGGCTCAGAGCCGCTTGATTGCGAGGATACCCAATTTTTAGCAGCTGCGTTAACATAGTGGGCAACGGAGAGCGCAGAAACGGACGAGCTTGCCACATCCATGATCCTGTCAGCATACGCTACTAACTTGTAGCGTTAGCGTAGTTCCGGTCACCAGGGTCATTTCGACGTCAGGCTGAAGCCACAGAAGGAAAAGCTGCAACAGGAGGTAGACGTCGAAAGTGTGAGCCCACGACGTAGCAGATTCTGCACAAGCTGCTGGAGTTGGCTTGGGCGGTGGTTCCAGAGTTCTTCCAGAGACACTACCTACTGCAGCGGTTGGCTCTCGTATCGAAACTGCAGCTTTGACGACATCAAGACACGGTTGAGGGTCAGTGCGACGTTCACCGACATCGAATTTATCAATTTGATCAATCGAGTTGCTGGCTTATCAAAAAGTAAGCATTCACAGGTCGTGATGACGTACGGCCGGTGCTCTTTGGGGCAGAGTAAAAACCGCAATGCGCGGAATGAAACATGAAGCGTAAAATCATCAGGACAACAGTTCATGTGCTATCCCTGTCCTCAAGCGCATCGTTGCAGGCGTTTCCAGATCAGAGATAGTCTAGCCAAGGAGTTAACGAATGCTTTGTTTCTAGCGTGTTTTTATGGCTGTGTGGGTTACTTGGAGAATTCTTAGCACCTAATATTTAGTGGCGCCATCTAGCATTTTACATGCGTATTGATAATTGGAAATAAAGTAAACATTTTTAATTCATAGCGGCACATCTCGCGCTTGTGGTTTTATCCTTTGAGTCAGAACAGTAATCCATATGCAGTAATCGGCACCAAGCACCACGCTAGTCGACCAAGGCACCCAGATCATTGATAATGAAGTGGTTTCAAAGCATTTCTAGCAATATTGCTGCAGTATGATTTAATCTGGATGCGGCAAAAATTCCTGTTTATGAGGCAAGCCGCCACACTTTAGTTGTCGTGTAAGATTAAAATGTCGCAGTTCGCAGTGAAGTTCCACATCTCATACATATTACTTTTCCCCTCTAGGTCTGTGCGCTTCATCGTGCTCTCAGTGGTGCTGTTCATTTTATTAATCGGGGTAGTTATCGCTACATCAACACGTGAGTGATTTTTATCGGTATATTTGGAGTATTTAATATTTGATACAGTATTGCTAAATACGTGTTCATCGCAATGGTCAAGCAGATATATCTGAATTGAACTTGGAATACTTCCGAAAGACTGCCCAAGAGGCAACCTGCATTGAGTGTAAGATTTCAGTACTCTAATTTAATGAAGATTGGCCGTTCGTTAGCCCGCAATATCTCTTCCCGATCGTCTCGTTTTATGTGTAATAGAGGGAAAAGCAAGCTGAAAGCATATTGTGAGGAGGGAATCTACATCCGAGTGCAGCGGTATGCAGGTGTTCAATAACACAATGAATGCGAACGTGAGTCTATGAACGTGTATTCCTTTCTTTCTTTCTCACCCCCTTTGCAAAAATATGAATAATAATTGGGATTAGATTTACACTTGAGGCGGGTCAGACCACACTCCTGTCACATCACGACCAAGCATAATTAGACCCTGGGCCAAAAGATGGCCATATATGGTCCGATATTTGTTTGTTGGCCAGTTGAGTCTGTTGCTCTTGTAGTTTAGTTAAAAGAACAGGGGAATGACTGAATCTGCTCGCCGTTGTTGACCATACGGAAGTGGCCGTTGTCCGTACTTTGGCGAAGAAAGCCGGATCGAGGATGAAAGGCGCAAATGCGTAGGGAAGAGGGTGCGTGGGTCCCCCATCTACACACGTACCTCTTCAATCGCGTCACTCTCCGTGCTGAATTGTTGAAAATGCGAGATGTGGGCTTGTTAGTGATGATAGTTGGGATGCCCTGTTACACGGGCAGTCTTAGAAATCAACGGGCTTTGAACTTGTGCGTTGAGCCACGATCAATCAGACGAGCCAATCAGACGATTGCATTCAATGCTGCTTTAAAAGTTTACACGTTTCACGCAATTGTAGCTGCGTGCATGTTTAATGGCCCTTGGCTTCAATGATCATTAAAGGGTTAAATGTAACAGGGTTATTACCTAATCCTTAACAATGCGGTCTGCGTTGAACGGTGTCAACTGGAACCCATCACTCGATAATATTGATGACGATATATGCTAGATAGGCTAGATAAGCTTACAAGGGTTTTCGACGGAAGAAAGAGCGAAAAGAACTAGACATGCCCAAATAAAAACACCCTGATTAAAAAAATATATATATGTGGCGATTTTGCAGTAAACGGAAGGGAAATGTGTTAGCATTAAGCGCCTTTTCCGGTCCATACTTGGCTTCCGGGTGTCCACTTCCTGTCTAAACCCGATTTCCGACTGTTCCCCTCCGGTCTATACTTGACTTTCGGTTCAACACTTTAAATTGCTATATGCGAGACCATTTAATTAACCTTTAATTAGCCTCAATTACTTTCACTGAGCCTGTAATTACACTTCCCCTTATATTTTGTTTACGTGCTCTAATCGCTCTCAATTCCAATTGACGTTAATCACCTTCAATTACATGTGTATGAAACGTACACAGTGTGTACGTTTCGTCAGTGGGCCTTTATTAAACTTGGCTCCAGAAATCATGGGTTATTTTTGCTATTTTGTTTCCATGCTTCGCGTCAGCAGTCCTGTCTTAATTATTTCAGTCCTGTGGCACATCTTCTTCCAACCTCCCGGCAAAGAATCCACCGCCTCCACAATCTCCATCCCTTCTGGATCTTCAACAGCCTCCACACGATCCACCGCATCTACCAAGGCATCGAAGAGCACGGCGATCCCAAGCGCTACGACCGCCAAAGCATCGACGTATCCCCTGCCTCAGGCAGGTATGTTGATTTTCTTCTACGACATAATTGACACATCACTCGTCATATTAGCGGTGTCACGTAGAAGAAGAGGCCAGATTTTCTTACTATGCCAGAGAGCCACATCGAAACTGAAGACGCACTATGAATACGATGAATACAAGGACGCAATTCATGAGTAAACATTTTACTCAGCCATGCTGTCGATATTGTTTTAGTGTGTGAGTTTTTATTGTGGTAGTATCCATGCTAGTATCGAGGTATGAGACGTACCTGGAAGTGTGTACGTAGACTCCCGTAATAAAGTGTTCGTGGATGACCCCGTCAAGTATTGCTGGTCGTACAACGACTCTTATGTTTAGGATCACGCTGAAGCAGGGTGTCGAACCGCAAAAAATACGGGTTCGGTTCGGGTTCGGGTTCGCGTTGTTTTGATTTCGTTCCGGTTCGGTTCCGGTTCGGCCACACCAAGAATCGAACCGGTTCGCAAACCGGTTCGCAGCCCCGAACCGGTTCGCGAACCGGTTCAACGCTTCCTTTTTATATGTTCCATAAAACTGCTTTTATCAGGAAATGCGTGGCTAATAGCTTACTGCTGTTGTCTGCATTGACGTGTCTAGCGGTGAGGTAGCCCTTTAGCGAGAGAAATGAGGAATGGATGAACACTTATTGCAAATAGAGTCCACGCTGTTGAAGCGGTGTAGTCCTGCTACCTTCTGTTCCCAAAATATCTTTTTTCACACGCACAGTGCCAGCAAGATACACTTAAAGGAAGCCTAATAAGATGGACAGCGTAATATAGACGACAGTACTAGCCGCCTTCGCAACGTGAATCGATCTGAAACCGTACTGAAGCATGTCGAAAATAAGCCTGCCAGCCTTACTCTGTCCGAGCTCACAGCAGTGTACTAGTTAATCCACAACACAAAGGCAATATGTCACGACACAACTGCACTACCAATAAGCAGAACTACATTTACTTTTCAAGCCACGACCAATCAAACAGGCACCGTTCTGCGTACGCTCCTTCTCCACTTCTCATGTTTCTGACTTGTTTAATTTGTACTGCTCACGTGTAAAGGGAAATCTTGTTCGCTTATTTGAGCGCATGTTCGTCCTGTAGAGCTACATAACTGGCCTACTCCATTCCTGTTTCCTTCGTCCGCGTGGCAGCTCGTCTCTGAAGAGTAGATGCCGCACCGCGTGCGTGGGGCGCTAGCCGCGGCGCTCACAAGGACAACTGCGCTTCAACATGTTAAAAAGACGCTGAAAGTGTACTTACTATACGTCGTCGTCTCACTGCTAGGTGAAAATTTCTTAAATCCATGATATAGGCGCGTGATGATGATACGAATGTGTCTTCGTTCGGGGATAGAGAGGAACTTTTATGATGACTTCTTTTATGTCCGAACCGTTTTGTTGCGAACCGGTTACCACTATTATTTTTTACGGTTCTGCTCCGGTTCGGGTTCAACAGTGTCATGAAAATTTCGGTTCGGGTTCGGGTTCGGTTCGACACCCTGCGCTGAAGTACTGCTTCATGTATTGCAGGAACCACTGATTTGCACAGTTTGAAATGTCCACGTTGAAATCCCCGGCGAGCATCATTGGCATCTCACTCATTTGTGCTATATTCAGACAGTATCACACCAATGTTTCTCTGCTTCTTGCTAGCACCAGGCCTTGGTATTCTATCGCGAGAACGACATCGTTGCCACCACATTTTCTGTGATGCACGCGTTGTTTACTGTGTCGTCAATGGGAATTGCTATTTCACTCACTGTTAAATGGTCTGCTTTGCTGTCGTGAATTCCAACTCCGCTGAGCTGTCGTCTTGCTCTAGGTTACAGACTCATTAATTGGTCTGGGTTAATAGATAGTAGATAGATAGATAGATGGGTGGACAGATAGTAGGCAACTGTTGTTGCGGAAGACTGGATGTCTGGTCAATGTCAGTTTAGTGACAGGGCGATTAAGGATGTGATGACAATCTTCCTGTTTCCTATGCCAGGTTCGACAAAATCGCATGTCTGATCGAAAACCGTTTTTAGTTTGCACGTATCGAGTCGCTCTATCTCTGCCGTCATAACACACCGTCTGTGGATCGTTTGCATTAGTGAAGTAGAGACCCTCGACAGTTGTACCTCTGGAGAAAGAACGTACACGAGCTTTAGTGGGCGACTCCTGTCAGAATCGTAAAAGACTACTGTACGTGGCACCTTGCTACTTGTGGGCTGCAATGGTACTAGCCTGTACAAAGGGAAAGTGGCAGGCAGTCGGAGTGCACACAAGGAGTGCACACTGCCGCTCCGTTTACAGGCGGTACAGTTTTTTTTTTTTTTTCGGTGTCTCAAGACAAAGCATACTTCGTATTAACAAGTGTGGAAAACAAACGAGATTTATGACCTGCATAACCTACGTGGGAAAATGACACATATTTATATCATCGCGTGTTTTTATTTAACATCCGTGATTAACAAAAGGAATGTTGCTGTTCTGCGCGATATGTACCTTCATCTTGCCGGACATCACAAGAGCTGCATGGTAGCTCTCTGCAATATAGTTGTTCGATTTCTCCCATAAGTATTGGCTATGCGTCTTCGCAGAATGCGCCTATATGCGCCTATACTCTACCACATTGCTAGTGGTGATGCGGGGAATTAAATAATGAGCCCCTACACAATAAGGATAGAAGCCCTGTAGTGTCCAGAAAGGTGAAGAGTGTTTTGAGGGCACTGCGTTAGTGTGCTGGATGTGGCCACCGACCAAGCAATTTTGTGAGAAAGGGGGCGGGAGTCTAGCTTGTTGAGGGATTCGGAGCATACGGTTCGGGAAGGTTGGTAGTGTGGGCGATGGAGAAGGATGTGCTCTAGATGTTCAACAGCGCCGCAGTGGCTGCAGTGGAGAGAGTCAACTTGTCTTAAGCGGTAGCGTCACTGTGCTGTGAGCGCCACATGAAGGCGCATTCGATGAACCAATGCGGCACCTTGACGAGAGATATGCGCATGCATGCGGCTGCTCGGCATGGCGGGGGGGGGGGGATGTCAGCGGTCTGTTGGCGGGTAGCCCGAGGGGTCACGAGGCGTTCAAGTACGGACCGACGATCTCCTCTCAGCAGTGCAATACGCGTCAGTTTCCGAGACGAAAGAGCTGCTCCGGTGGCGCTGTCAGCCTGTTCATTGCCTTCGACACCGCAATGGGCCGGAACCCATTTGAGAACGTGCCTGTGCCCTGCTTGGTAGCCAAGTTTGTAAGCCATTAACACATCCACAAGAAACGATGCGGAGGAGCCTCTGATGGCAGAATTTGGAATTCCATGCAGCGGATATGTTGAGTGAGTGAGTACCACCCAATTTCGTGTGGTAAAGTGAACGATGTGCTGAAGAAAGAAAAGTACTGCATTGAGTTCCGCAGCTGTGGATGAGGTTTGATGTGAAAGACGACGTCCGTCAACAACGCCTTCGGATGGGATGACGAATGCCGTCATGGACTTGGCATTTCGAGAAGCGCCGTCGGTGTACGCCGCAGCAGAGGAAGAAAACTTCGCGTCTAGGAGAGCATAACAATATGCAATATGATCGAAGGACTTGAGGGGGGATCTGATCTCTGCGGTCCTGGAGGTCCGAAAGGTATTTAGCAATGTTGTAGGAACCCTGTGCAAGACTGGAAGGCTGTAATACACAGTCGCCCTCACCAAAGCCGCGTGAACGGCCAGAATGGGGTGTTGATCACAGCCGCAGAGCAAACCAGAACGATTTTGAATTGCATGAAGCCATCGCTGCAAGGTGCTTAATGTGGCGAGTCCAGCGCAGGCTCGAGTCCAGGACTACACCAAGGAAGCGATGGGAACGCACAGGCTCGAGCTTCCGTACACCAACCCAAAGAGGGAAATTACTCATAGCCTTATGAGTGAGCTCGACGCGCTTTTCGGGCGAAAGGCCCATTCGAAATCACGAAAGGTACACAAGGACATTGTTTAAGGCTTGTTGCAAACGACGCTGAATGCCTTGCCCACTGTCCAGAGAGCAACGTCATCTGCATGTGGTGTGTGAAAAGGTGAAGCAATCGTTTGCATTAGTGAGGTAGAGACACTCGACAGTTGTACCTCTGAGAAAGCAACGTACACGAGCTTTAGTGAGCGGTTCCTGTCAGAATCGTAAACGACTTAACTGTACGTGACACCTTGTTACTTGTGGACTGTAATGGCACTAGCCTGCGCAAAGGGAAAGTGGCAGGCAGTCGGGTGCGATTACGAAGGAGTGCATATAGCACTGAAGGAGTATACGCGGATAATACTACTTTGGCGAGGAACTATCGATTTTAGTCCTGCCGTTGCCACATTAAAGAGTGTACGACTGAGAATGCTTCCTTGGGGTATGCCGTGATGAACAGGGTGCTTAGGGCTTTGGCCGTGGGATGTGCGGACGGCAACAGTTCGCTCCATAAGGAAATCGTGGAGCCAGCTGAAGAGCCTACCAGATACTCCAAAAAACCGCTAGGCGTGGAGCACACAGATGTGAGAGACAGTACAAGGATCCGCCGATGAGCACGAGCGTGTTGGACGTGTGTGGAGACTATCTCGAACTAGAATCATGGAGCTTCGGTGGCGACCACAGCCAGCCATTTCTTGAGGGAACGCACCTTGTTTTTAAGGAAGGAGTGTCTATATGCCGAATAAAAATCTGCCCAATTACGTAGCAGCTAGAAACTGAACAGCATCAGTGATAATGAGGCAATACAGGGCCCTGAGCGCGTACACAAGCAAGGCCGTGCAACGTCGAGATATCCTGTCCTGTCCTGTGAGGATAAACCACTGGTATTTGTGGAAAGTGCAAACCTTGGCCGTTCGGAGATCTGGAGGACGTCTGCCGGACAAATGTCTGTCTCACAGGGAGATACGAATTTCCCTGGAAGGATATCCCCAGGAACGTTTGGGGAGTAAAAGCCAGTCATTATGCAGACACACCTTTTTCTTTTAAAAACAAAAAAACAGTAAATGATACAGATCGTTGCGATCTGTGATGATCTGTGCGACAATCATAGCCAGTACCTTAGCAGCGCTGGTATTACTGTTGACGTTTTCATTAGCATTAGTGGTACTGCGTTGCCATAAAAGGGAGTACCTCTATTGGTACTTCGATCGGCGTCGGTATTTAATATAACGATTATCGCTATGTGCGTACCATATCCCATTAATGGTAACGGCGAATACTATCACATCCGTCATGCACCGCATTCCTGCTTGAATGGCGCCTTGGGTGTCCGTGGTTCCTGAGATTATACTGTACTCCTGTACTGTACTGGCGACGTTTGGCCTGTACCAAAGGCGACGTTTTCACGCAAAAACAGAAGCTGATTACTGATTACTTCTACAAGGTGTCCCCTAAAACGTGTAACTGCATTGCAAATCAAAATGACAACGGCACCCAGAACCATGTGGTCAGGGGCATTTTTTCTTACTAGGATTTTGCCACCTCCTGATATGAACATAAAGTACGTAACTTTTATTATGGAAATATTTATGAACTGAACTCTGAAATTTGCTAGGTAAAGGTCGTCTGTTTTTATCCCATCAATGTGGAGAGCGTGCCCAGTGTACTCAATGATAATTGACAAGGATATTAAGGAGCTATATCATCTGAAAAATATATATCTGCCTTTTGGGAGTACCCACAGCGTAGCATTTTTCGATTTTTTGAGGGTAGACGTTGTCAGTCCGACGAAAGAAGATTGCAAACCTCAGAATTATGGTAGAAAATGTGACTTCGTAAAGTTGTGAGAAAACGCATGATCCCAGCGAGAGCCGAGAGCGGTAAACCATGCCCATGTTATCTCCTTCTACCATGACTCTGCGGGATGAGTCTGCAACCTCCCGGCGTCGGACTGACAACGACTGCGCTCAGAAACGTCGTCGATCGCTATGCTCTAGGTGTTCCGAAAAGGACGATGTTCGGCTATATTTTCAGATAGGATGCTCCAGAATATCCCTGTAAATTCCACTAGTTTGAGTAAATTCGTCACGTCTTCACATTGGTGGGGTGAAACAAAAACAAATTTCCGAGTTCAGTTCCCAAAAATTGATATAATAAATGTTACGTTATATGTCGTCCACATCAGGAGGTGGCATAAACCAAGTCTGAACAAATGCCGTTGACCGCATCACTCCAGGTGGTGTAGTTTGTTTATTACAATTCACTTACACGTTTCCTTGGACAGCCTATGAACTGAAACAGAACATGCATTGGGTAGACAGGGGTTAAGGGCCGTGTCCTCTTCGCGAAAGAGATGATTTCCGACAGTGCGCGATCTAATGGACGGATTGGATGAAACAGTATGTGTATAATGTACCGCACGAGCAGCATCGCGGCTGGTAATATTTAGCATTTGCCTCTTTTCAACAATCGACGTGCTATTGAATCGACACGGCTACAAAATTGCCCTCCGCATTACACTAACGTCTTATCACGCGAAGGTTTCATATGAGTTCTCCCTTTGTCAACCCAACTTCTGAGAACAACTTGGGAATCTAAGAACATTTATTGACACAAAAGTGCAAAAACGCTTGTTCGTGCTCTGAAAAAGTTCCTAGGGACCATGTAACGTGGAGCCGAGCGAGCAACACAAGGCGGCCTTCTGGTTCTGTATGATCCATGGCCACAAGACCCATAGCCCTCCAAACAGGATGAACGAAAGAGGGGCGGTAGGCATATTACGATGCGCACGTTCATGGCGGGACCACACAACGCCAACACATTCGTAGCGTACGCATGCACTTGCAGCTGTAACAACTACCTGCCATTCCATTTCAGCTGAACGGCTGTTCGTGTGTGTCCTGGCCGACAGTGTTATCGTGGTGCCAGATGGTTTGTGTGACGTCTTGTTGCTCGTCTACAAGAGCAGATTCCCTTTTGGGGGATCTGCAAGACTGCCAGTTATTGAAGACTTTAAGAAGACAAATCCAGGAAGTTGCGTCATCACGAAATGCGGCATTGACATGAGAATCCTGTAAGTAACTCTTGGAGGTCGATCAGCGTTTGACGTGTTCAAGCAAGGGATTATGCCAGAGAGCAGGTACCGTCCTCAGATTATTTGGGACCCATATGTTAGAAAAGTGCAATGACATCATTTTGTTTTTGCCCGGTGTCTTCATGACTGACACATGTCAGTAAATCAATTCGTAGCCTGGCCAGATGCTCAACCCAGGCCCCGAGCGCTGGCCCTGTGCCAGATCGAAACAGGCGGGAGACGTGATGCAACATGCACCGTGATGTTGTATTTCTCATGGAGGTAATTGAAAACGATGCGCAATGTACTAAGATTCCAATTTGCGTGAAGGGACCGAGACTAACACTGACATTAGGCAACTCTCGACCTTATCTAAGTATCGCGGTCCTGTCTCGCGACGTAAGTCAAGGAATTAAGAACGTTCACGTTTGAGGTGTGGAGAGGTGCCCAAGTTCCATCAGACACACATGGAATCTCGAAAGAGTGGATTGATTAGGGATAAAGAGGTGCTAGAGGTATATTTCATGGACATCAGCAATCCAAATGACGAAGAGGAACACTGAGAGTGCAGAGTGGCTGCCACGGCTTGTGGTGCCACTAACATCAGCACCGCGTTGTAACCGCTACCAAACATAAATAAATAGCGCTACCGCTGAGGAAACTAGCGCAGTATTAGTGTGTCCGCAAACCCAAACCCAAGCATCGTAAGTACAGTGCCGCTACTTATCCGCTACCGAACCCTTCTCACCGCATAGTGCGTCGTCAAAAGTGTGTAAACACTGTCCAATATTTAATTACCTCACATGCAGTATATACCACTACTATACAGGACACGGAAGCAAATTTCAGGGAAGTTAAACACTAGTTTCTTACCTAGGCAGATGTTAATAAGCAAAATGGGCAAAGGGTCGACGTTTCGATACTGGCACTGTCTTTGTGAGGACAAAAGTAATACAGGGCGTTAACCATTGCTTGAATAGGTTCAGTAGGTGACACCACAGTCAGTGCAAGTACACCACGTGTCGGCCGTAGGTGAAGTCAGTCTGGAATCTTCCACAAGGTCAAGTCCGGGTGGTGATGTCATTCTTGGGAAGTTAGCTCAGGGTGAGCTTTGCTTAGGCTTTAGCTGAAAAAAAAAAGGACGAAATCGAAAGAAGAAAGAAAGCAAAACGCAAAAAGTGAAATGAAAAAGGAATGCATACCCACCTAGGCCACCAGATTGCTTACTGTTGCAAGGTTGCTTACTTGCAAGTGCTGCAAGGTCTTCTTTAATAGTTGATTGGAATTTGTAAACGAGATAAGAATCGCGTTGTTCCCTGTACCGATCGGAGCTAAAATTTGACTGGGGAATGAAAAGTGACATATCACTTATTGAAAGGCTTGGCTGTTTGAAATGGCGAGAGACTGGGAGGTTTGGCTTTTTGTAACGTCAGACCGGTGGTTTTTGAATCTCATCCGAAATGATGTTTTGGTCTGACCTACGTGTTGATTGGCATATGTTGCAGTGAATGACATAAATGGTGTTAGATGAATTACAGTCAGTCAGATGAATTACAATTCGCTTGCGCGAATTCAACCTCCCCTTGTTATTTTACCAACCACCAACCAACCAACAGTCAGTCGCCATTAATGTTGACGGAATATTTGACACCTGCGACCATCGCAAGGGTGGCAGCCGGTTCCTGGATGCGCTGGTTGACTAACGTTAGAGCTATGGATTATCGTTAGAGTTTATGTCTATGGATTATAACGTTAGAGCTAACTAGATTATCGTGCAGGTTGCGCACGCCCCTGTGGCCGCGGTGCCCAAGGGAAAATTTGTCCCATGCGCTCCGATTGGAGAAGGATGCTGTGGTGACGGTTTACTATACTGTTAACTCATGGAATATTGCTGCTAAATGTTAAGGTGAGGTTTACGTAACTATTATCTAACATGCGTTTCTGGTTTTGGAACAGGGCTTTGCGATCTGCTTTGCGGGCTTTATTTAGTGCGTCGTGAACTAAATTCGGTAGAAAGTGACGACTGATGAATGTTTTCAAAAGTTCAGCTAGATTTCTGTCCATGTCGTCGTCACTGGAACAGATGCGCCTGTATCGAAGTGCCTGACTGTAAGAGATGGCGCGTTTAGTATGACGCGGGTGACAGCTGTTAAATGCTAGATACGGAACAGGTTTGTGCACAAGACGCCGTTGGTTAACCTTATTTGGACATCTAAGAAGTCAACAGTTAAAGGGGAATAAGAATGAGTGAACTTGATGGCTGGATGTGCTTGCTAAATGCGTTGTTTCGGATGAGATTCAACAACCACCGGTCTGACGGTATAAAAAAGCCAAACCTCCCGGTCTCTCGCCATTTCAAACAGCCAGGCCATTCAATAAGTGATGTGTCACTTTTCATTCTCCAGTCGAATTTTAGCTCAGATTGGTAAAGGGAACAACACGTATCATTTAGAGATTCCAATCAACTATTAACGAAGGTCTGGGAGCACTTGAGATGGGTATGCTTACCTTTCTTCCTTTTCATTTTTCGTTTTTTCTGCGTTTTCTTTCTTTTTGTTCTTTCCATTACTTCCTTGTTTTTCAGCCAAAGCTTAAGCAAAGCTCACCCTGTGCTAACTCCCCAAGAATGACACCACCCGGACTTGACCTTCTGGAAGTTTCCCGAATGTTTCTCACCTACGGCCGACACGTGGCGTCCTTGTAGAGATTGTGACGTCACCTAGCGAACCTATTCAAGCAATGTTTAACCCGCTGTATTACTTTCGTCCTGACAAAGACAGTGCCACCGTCGAAACGTCGACACTTTGCCCTTTTGCTTTGTAACGTCTCCCTTTAGTCTCGTCTTCCCTCGTCTGTAGCTATACCGCCACTTTGCCATAGAATAATCAACAAAAGATACATTCAAGCTCACTGACAAAACTTCCCAAATGGGAAAACTTGAGATGGAAGGGAGTTGCCATCATCTATGGTTCAAGGAACTTCTTTTGTAGGCATAGGTCCTAGCAAAAACTGGAGTAAGCAACCTCTCGTGCTGGCTATGGCGAGTACGCCTAGTTGAGAGGGGCTTCACGCAGTCTGGCAACTTGGCTCTCCTGGCCAACTCCTGATAAACAATTTTTCTGCGCGCCTGCAAAATAGGCATATTATACTGCTGCATCAAACAAGATGGTGAATCAGACTTTCTGTGTTTTCCAAAAATAAAACGCACAGCCTTCCACTGGACCCTTTCGAGCTGCGTAATATATAAAACTGGGATCCCAAACGACTGCCGCATATTCCAGCTTTGACCTAATACAATAATAATAAGTTAGACTTTTGGTCCTTACTGGGGCGTCATTCAACCTTCTCGTAGCCCACAGCTTCTTGAAGAGTGAAGAGCATGCTTCCGCTACGTGGGTAGACCAACTAAGGTCACCAGTAAGAGTAATGCAGAAATATTTGTATTTCAGTAGTTGACTTATCACAATCATTAAGGAAATGGGTAAAAATACTATGGATCCTCTTCCTGGTTGCGTTTCGTTGCTAATTTCCATTCCCCATTGGCAATACCACTTGGAAACTGCAATAAGGTATGATCTGCCAATGTGGAGATGCCCTTATAGATTATACAGTCACGCGCGAAACGGTTTATAGAAACGCCACTAGGAATTACATTTACTAAATCATTAATATTTAAGAATAATGAAGGCCCCGAAACACTTTCCTGTGGAGTAACCTTGCATACTTTCAACGACCATTATTAACTTCAACAAATTCGCGACGATTTTTTTAAATCCAACGTAAAATACCGTAGACCAGTTTCCTCAAGCTTACGCAATAGTTTTCCATGTGGGACCTTGCCAAAGGCTCTACAATACAAAGGCTCCTCAATAGTAATATCATGAACCACTGAGATCAACTGAGTTATCGTTGACAGATTTCCTGAAGCCATGTTGGTCTTCAGAAATATACCCACGGTCATTCAAAAATGTCCGTACGTACCTACGAATAATGTGATGCAATAATTTAGAACAGGTACTAGTGATAGACACTGGCCGATAATTATGCGCCAACAATGGATCGCCCTTGTGTATTGGGGTTACACGAGCAATTCTCCAATCATCTGGGATCTCACCTGTAAGTACGGCTGTATTGAAAAGGCTCGTCAAAAATATAGATATCTGCAGCGCATAGCGCCTCAAAAAGTCGTTTAGTATACTATCTGGCCCAGTAGCCACTTTAGGATTACTGTTCAATAACATGTTCAAGGCACCTTCCGTACACACCGTAAGATCAAACCCCGGATCTCCTACCAGCGACTGGCTACGATATACTTCAGGACTAGCAAAGACACTTTGAAAATAATTACTGAAATTTTCGGCAACATGACACGGATCAGAAACTATATCACCAGAAATTTTGTTTTCGCTCGTCATGTTTACCTGGTTTTAGGTAACGCCAAAACTTTTGAGGCTCCGGCTTCAAAAATTAATCCACTCTGCATGTGAAGAAATTTTTCTCTGGCACTCTTGATCTTTGAGTTTTGTGTTCAGCGCTTTGAATTCCGGTGTAGACGTTCTATACGATTTTCTCAGCCTTTTCATTTTACGTTTCAGCAAGGTTGACAGTACAATACTTAATAGTATCGCAAAAATGATTCCAAGAACCTTCAACGTTAGAGTGCACAATATCTAGATGCGTATCCAAAAAGTCCCGGTCCTATTTCCCGGTCATTCGGTCGACCAAAATCCTTAACCAAGGTTACCTCATCAGTACGAAAAAATGAAGCATCCCCAAGAACACCCGTCAGTGAAATCAATTGGTGATCGGATAATCCTGGTTCTACAGCGACTGATACAGAGCGAAACCTTTCTCTCACAAATGGCCAATCGCGCCGATCGCGCCAACGAACATGCGAAACATGCGAACCAGATTGATCATAAGACGGGTTTCCCCAGTCAAGTATCTTCCTTCCCTGTATGCTCTTGTCCTCGCGACCAAACCAATCTCGGATGCACTTTGTAAGCGACATCCGCCAATAGTACTTTCGCAGGGGCTCATATTACTACGTTGCATAACACAATGCGACCGAGAGCAAAACACTGGGGACCACCGCAGTTGTGTACTCGTCCTTGGGGCTTTCTACCCAAGTTTTCATTTCACAGGCAATCGAAAGACCCTTCGCCCGCAAAGTTGAAGAGCGCGAATGGATCGCGGGATCTTGCGTGGTTCGAGGGGAACAATTTCCGCCACTATGCGAAGCTTAACCTAGAAATACAATCTGGCAACAATGACGAAGTAACATCATACATTGATTACTTCAAGGCAAGTGAATGAGAGTTACTGCATCAAATATTGATATTTTGTGTCTTCCTGTGAGGCCTTTTATCGTATATATTATATATCGTAATCTAGGTGTCCCGTTCGAATAATAATTACGTACAAAAAAAAAATACGGCACACCGTTTCCATAACGCCACTTGTTCGCCACTCGCGTGAACATGCGTGGGACAAAACTGTGCCTGTATCCCCTGTATGGGTGTGTACTAGGGTTCTAATACACGAGGCAGCACAAGATGCGCTACTATACGTCTGAAAGTCTTCTAAGCGTTGGCTTTGGGAATGTCTATTAGACGTCTAAGAAATTAGCTCCATTGCTCCGTATTAATCTCCAAGACAAGACGCTACAAAACGCAAACGGTACGCTACAAGTCGTATAATTGTAGCCCATAATTTAAAAGTCATATTGAGCTGTCATATTGACATGTATTAGCCGTGATGTCTAAACAACTTATACCTAAATTGTGGCAGTATTGGCCCATGTACTTCACACATGTCTTTCTCACACGCACGTGCAGACAGGTGTGGCTCATATACATTGTCTACATAAACACAGCAGAAATGCTCGTACAAGATTTATTTTATTTATTTATTCATTTATTTATTATTTAGTTATGATATTAACATTAAGCGGACTCTTACGAGAAGCTGTGGGAGCTCTTTTGTACTTCCAGTTCATCAAGCACCCACAAGCTATCCATGTTTCTGATGTCCCATCGCGCTGCTGATCTTCTATGAGGCGGATTGGACCATTCTTGGACCTTCTATGGACCATTGGGTTCTCTTATGGGGCCGCTAAGGTCACCTGAGGGGCTGTTACATACTCTTTGTCAGACCTCCAGGGGCCCTGCCTTAGCGGCAGAGCTTCGTGTGGTGCCATTCTGGCCACCTCAGGAACTGTGGGATAGCATTTGTCGGACCGCTGGCAGTCCTGTCCGGCCACAAGGAGTTGATAATGGGTCGTCAAGCTGGCTTGATCGTCCAACAAAATATTCTGATGGACCGTTACAATTATTGATGGGTTCTTGTCGGATTTTTCGATCGGATGGATTTTCCAGTTTCTCGAAATGAAGCAGCGAATGGACCAACGCCTTCCATTAACGGACGGCAGCTCCCTTGTTGTAAAGCTTCCTCGAGTCAGTCCGACAACCCTGGGCACAATGGCGCCAGGGAAAATGGCAGGCTCCCAAACAACGTGCCAATTCGGCACCAAGGGAGAAGCTTCCGCAGAGTGCGCATGCGCGGACCGACTGCCGTTCCTAACCTCCTCCCCCTTGTCTCCCACATCTTCGCCTGCTTTCTTTCGCCGATCGCTAAGAAATGTCAGAAGCGATGGCAGTTTCTAGAGCAAATTTATATGCCTTTATGAATTGTTTCGAAAAAGTGTACATGTATATGCACGTCTTGTAACGAGCATCAGTGTAGCTTTGAGTGTGACATTGAAGAACAGTTCAAACGAACGGCAGTCCGCAACAAAGAACAACTTTATTACGCGGCTGGGGAGCTCCATGGCCAGGGACTATAGTCTACCCCATTGCTGGTGGTGACGCGGGGAATGAGATTATGAGCTCCTTCACACAAAGGATTGAGGTCATGTGGTGTCCAGAAAGGTGAAGAGAGCCTTGAGGGCAGAGCATTGGTGTAGTGCTATGACGAGCCGGTGGTACTCCCGTAATGTTTCGACCCGCAACTTGTGACTACTCCTTGTGGAAGGTCAATCCAATGTAGTCGCCAACGAAATACGCGTGCTAGTCCAACAACAGGTTATGCACCATCGTCCAGTCTGAAGCGGCTGCCAGCAATCTTTTGTCAGCTGTGTTTAGCTGGAATCCCTGTCTTACCTTCAGTACCTCAATTGTAAGCCGGAAATATGGGCAAGATTTATGCTGTACCTAAAGACCACTCCAATTACGATCACGTTCTCTACCTGAAAGGCGCAGGGGTTATATCTGCAAGGCGACAGGTTCGGTACTCCATGACAGAAGATGGCGGAGATGTGTTCACCCCTTTACACAGCGGCATCCTAAATTTTCAATCCACAATCCCTCTTCTACACCGAATTGCCCTCGGGTTTCAGACCTTCATCGAATACAGAGAAGGCCCCATGCAGTGATATAGCTGTCAACGATTTGGCCATATTGCTCGAAATTGCAGAGGTGCGACTAGGTGTAGCATATGCGCCGGGCCTGACCGGCGATCAGGCTGCAGCAATAAGTGCCAAATTGTGCTAACTGTAAATCCTGCCATCCTGCACCGTTCCGTGAAGACCGCAGCCACAAAAATACATCACTATCGGATATTACGATGTCTTTCTGACGCTCCCAGGGGCGGTAATGCCACCGTGACCCCTCGTATGAATGAACACTCCCACCTCGGTCTGCACAAGGCGAACGAAGCTTGCAGAGCACCACCGCGACGAAGCCGATCAGAACCAGCCACCCGACACACCCAGGTCCATCAAGGCAGATTACACGCACTTACGCCGGTGTAGCAGACCCATCAGGCATGAGAAGACAGCACCATCAACTACCGAAGCTGTCCCTTCTCTGACACTCTTTCCTGCGGTACTCAAAGCAGTCAAGCCTATCTCCATTTCCTGGTGCGTCGCAACTGCCCGAGGTTCAAGCGCTTATGGATGCATTATCTTTACCTCCGCATGATAGAAATATATAGAAAGGCCATCGCGATGCAGTGGAATCCTGGCAGGCTACGTAACGAGCTCCCTCATTTTAAATCTCATCTGCACCAATACAAGTTCCTTCTCATAGCTGTATGCGAACATGACATGGATGCTGCACATTGCGTTAATGGTTATACAGTCTATCGGTCTCCGCAATCCTCTGAGCAGAACAGCGTTATACATTCGTAATGACCTCGTTGCTGCACTCATAGGGTCAGTTTGTCATCGCTCTTGCGATTATGTCCCCTGCAAGATCCGCCTTGGGTACATGCTGTTAACAGTCGTCAGTATCTATCTACGTCCCGGGCTGCAGGTTTCGTGGAGTGACCTCGAACGCTTATTCAATTTACTGGAATGCGCAGCTCTCGTACTCGGTGACTTCAATGCTCATCATACGGCCAGGGGAAGGCGTAGAACGGACGGACCGCGAAGGATATTGTTGTAAGCAATGGAGACCGCAGTCTTCACAACAATATGTACTGGTGTGTTTTTCGAAAACAGCTGGGCCATGTGTATCGTCGTTGCCGATGGCCGCCGATAGTCTCGTTATTGATCATGCGTAACTCTTTACAGCAATTGCATTATACTATTGATATACTGTTACATGGTATTTATTTTAGCGAACAGTGTACGACATAGGGGAGTGACGAAGCGGTCCACATTCAGGCTATGTGGAATAGTCCACCGTCTGAGAGATAGTCTAGAGAATTAACCGAAATAGTGTTACATTTATGAATAGGCAATGCATGCCGATTTCCCATTTGAACACGAAAGCACACATGCCACAAACGTTCGTACATCACAATGAATCATAGCTAGGACGCGACGGACAACTTGTATAATCAGCAAATATAATTTGATTAGCACCAGATCCGTAGTGTGAAAAGTTGCGGCACATACTCCCTTTGAAACGCCTCTAGCATTAGAGTGACGTAAATGTTCTAATACACTACGAACGATAAACCTGCATAACTTGCTTCGGTAATACCTGCAGGACATCGCAAGGAGGAGTGCGGACTTCGTCACGAACAATTTCTACGTCCTTTCGAGGTTCAAGAATTCCCTGTGATGACTGTGCTTCCAGTGTTGTGATGATCTGCATGATCAGCTATTCTGCGTTCACATTACCCGTTTACAAATGTTCGCCACAATCGAAAGCGGAAGCATTCAAAGCCATCGAAGCTACCCCCTGGCGTTTGCGAGTCTGTGAGCACAACGTTCGGAGTCCAAGAGAGCACACGTCACGTCTAACTTCCAATGCTTCTGTTCCGTTCGGCACGGCTATTCGGCTCATCGCACTGATTCTCGCCGAATTAGCGCGAAGTAAGGCTGACGTCAGTTTTCGGAGACCAGTGAACGTTAATATGTTTGCACATATATTACGAAGCCAATTAGGGATTTTCCGAGTGGCTACGCCAGTGGCAAAATTTGAGGCGGGGCGTCTCGCTGAAGTGCCGACGGCTGCCGAGGGCTTCTCCGCAACTATTTTTGGACTCAGGTCACAACGCGCATTGAGGCCTTCCACCGCAGTGTCATTGTTCTATTTTTTTCTTGCCTACTTGTAAGGAACCATACTATACCATATTCATACCAAGTAGTTCATGGGCTCAGTGAAAATAAAATTAGAATTTAATTACGTTGAACCTCAGGGTTGCACGGAACACGTCGTATATCACTCTGTCCTCAGGTGATAACGCTAGCAGAAATTGTGGTCAACACGCGGCATGCTTTTAGACGTCTAACATTACACGCCTACTGCGAAATATCTCGGCCTTGTGTCGTGGACCGCCCCTTCTTAGGTATCAAATAATGTATAGCGTTATGGACATCTTCTATGTTTTAGACATCTTTTTAGACGCATACTAGCGCACGGAGTGTTGCCTGCGGCGTGGCATGTGCCAACCTCAGAAGAAAGTGTTTGAGCACCTGTCTTAAAAGCCTACCATAAAACCCTATACCTACCTACCTACCTATAAAAGCATAGTCGCCGAGAAATATTCGGTTCCAGCAATTCAGTGACTTTTACCTAAAACGCACTGACGCAGGATCCACATCACGCGCAATCGTGATTAGGCAGAGACTGTGATCACCATCAGGTGCGGACAATGAGAGTCTCGGCGACAGAGATCACCAGAGCAGATATTTGTCCCCCGTTCGCGCTGTATTAATGTGAATTTATTTCAAGTAGACAAATTTAATATGTTAGTGTTGTCGTTTTATTCGAAACTTGAGTGAACATTCTGTCAAGCTCTCGCCAGACGGCGTCAAATGGAAACATGGATCACGAACGTGAAGTGACTACGCAGGTGTGTCCAGCGGGATTGTGTGTGGCAGGGCGTTTTGGGTATATGTCTTTTCCATAGAAGTAGCCGTCAAGAAGCTGGTATGAGTTTTCTTCTCTGCGTTATTAAGTTTGTAAAGAGAATATTTGCGCGGAAACACATTTCTGTCCAAAACAGCGTTAACGAGAACAAATTGATGATACATTTCACAGGCACTCCGTGAAGAACAAAACAAGATGAACTTAAAAGGTGTTCACATTATCGGTGTGTCCCCTCTCATTTCCAGCAAGAGTGACACACTTGACGACGATATGAGATCCCAACTACAGCGCTATGTTGCGTAAGTAAAACACGTGCAATACACTTTTAAACAATTTCTATTGTGTTCATGGAAGGTGTGGACGTTCAGCGCACATCGATTGTTTTGCTAGTTGGATGATGCAACGCGTATACTCCATAACGTGATATAAAAAAAAAAAAAACAGCAGTGATAATAGTTCCGAGAACTTTCTGATCTGTCTAATCACCGAAACCCTTTGTTAGTCAACACCACATAGCTTTCTCCATCATGCGTTAGTTTTCCGTGACGACGGTGTGAGACATTTCGAAAGGGATACTGTTGGAAACCCAGCCCTTAGTAGCCCGCTTTGACTCATTTGTATGCGTCGATTATTACTCAACATTGACATTTGCTTGCTCAACTTTTAGTTCCAACACCCTCGACCGAATATCCAACCAGGCCTGTATAGCTTCCAGTCTTCGCGGCTCTAAACAATACGTTTTCATGTCATAACCACGTAGTTTAACTGCGCCATGCGTCGTAGTTGGTGCCTATTGGCCGAAGAACACTGCGTGTTCCGTGATTGGTTGGCGGATTTTCTGTATAGCAGTCTTTCATTGGCAGGCCCGGCGGCAGGCGTTGGTTTCGTCTATCCGTTACAAAAATACGTATTTACTTTCAATCCAGAGTCAATTGACTAATGTCAACATTGGTCCCCGAAATGTCAATTGACTGTCCATAGAAATGTGATTGACCTTTCACTCGCTTCCTATTGATAATTGGCCAGTGTTTTTGAGCATCTTATTGGCGCTTCGGTGCTCTTTGGAAAAGTTGCATTTGAAAATTGGCCAGTGCTTTTTAATTGCATTTCGATCGACTCTTTTAAATTGCGCGCACCTTCAGGTACTATGGTCACCCGAGGGTGCTGAACGAAGAACGTCAAAAGCAAAATCTGGTTGTACACATTTTTATTTGGCAGCCCAGTTAAACTAGATTTCATAATGAGCGTGTTGTTGAATTCATGACTTGAACCAGACCCTAGCACCTTGGGTGTCGCCATCTCTGTATCTGCGCTTTTAGGTGGCACTTGCACAGGTGTACCCTGAAACAAACAAAAAGACAATGACCATGTAATTGATACCAAGAAGCAGTTAGGCAAACAAAAAACTAGATATTGAGAGTGGTCCAGGTCCGAAAATTGGCACTGCATGGAGATTGCTCTGACTAAACTCAAATAAGAGGTGAAGACATGTTATGTCTACTGCTGCTGGTTTTATACGTTGTCCATCTGAGTGCTGCAGCTACAATATCAGCTATTACCAACTTCCAGGTTTTATCCCACAGGTGATCTGCAGCGCTGGTGCCTTTTCAATACTTTTGACCGCAACTGTAGAAAACGAGGGATTTGTGGCTCATAATTTCGATGCTTCCGCCGCCTTTTTGACGGACGTTTGCTTCGATTGAGTCCAGTGGCGTAGCCACGGGGGGGCTAGGGGGGCTCGAGCCCCCCCCCCCCCTATCTGCCACGGACCGACCCACACAAATCGTGCAAATCCGGGAACATAATATATGTGGGGGGGGGGGACCAGTGTGACGATCGCGAAAGTTCTTGCAGTTCATGACGTCTATCTAAGAAGCACTCTTGAATGGTTTTCAAAGTATGAGCTTTCAAAATACTTCCAATCTCGTGACACCACCTCATTGGTCATGACAGCCTATACATGTAATCCTACTGTGAACGTCTAAATCAACTATTTTCGTTCCTTTTTTTAATCCCCAGTTTGCAGTGTGCACAAGTATGTGTGTGTTGTCGACACAGGATCAGCGGGGGGGGGCGAGTTTTCGTATCGAGCCCCCCCCCCTACCTTGGAGGTCTGGCTACGCCACTTATTGAGTCAGAGTAGCTAGGCGACAGTGTCTGCTCAACAGAGTTTAAATGAAATTCCACAACACCCTCACAGCAAACCACGTACCTCTTATCCGGCCACGATGTGGGGCACCACTCCAATGACATGATGAGAACACCAGATGCATTACCTTGTCTTGCTGTGTCACTGCAGGACGACTCTGCACGAGCTGCAGCACATGCAATGTTGTTCGCAACAGACAATCTCCTCAGCTGCAGCACTATGCAATGTAGCGTCTGTAACGTTCACAGGAAGATAAAAAAGTATCAGACGCAAAAGGGGGGCACATTTTTGTCAGACGAAACCAACTGCAAGCAAGCACATGGTAAATCATCCCACACTAACAAACCATGACCTGTTAATATGATTCCAATCAATGCAAGACACGCACAAAAAAGAGAAAATCAAGATAAATCGCACTTAACACACAGAACTACAGTAAAGTTCATGAATGAAAAAGAAGCTGTCAGTGGTGTTAATCGGTTGAAAGAACACGTGGCAACACTTGTTGTCGTGGTATAGCCAATCGAGCAATGGCACTACGCAGCAGTTAGTTTTGCTGCTACCAAAATAACAAAGTACGCTTAAGAAATACTTGCGATGTTTGCATAGTCGACCTCGATTCATATATATTGACACTGTTTCCATTGTTCGTTAGTTGCTTTTCAGTCCCCAGGTGTCAATCGCGCACGCGGGCTCATGTTTTAGCGGATGACAAGGTTACGTTATCGTCACTCATTAAAGATGGTGGCCACCAGTATTCATCCTAATGGAAGAGCAGTTTTGGCAGTCCACCCCTGTTGTGTCGCCGCTGGGAACGGGGCTAGGTAGCACACAGAGACTGGTGGTTGGAGAGAAACGCGACAAGGTCTATAAGATACGTCTCGGACGGTGGGACTACACTGCATGTGCGCGGGCGACCACCGGATCTCGGAGTGTTCTGCCCTGAACAGCTGACGCTATACAAACGCTCAGGAGCAAAGCTCATCCATTGCCGTGACCTAACAAGTGTCTTTGTGACGCGGGGAGAACAAATACGAAAGGAAAGAAAAATAAAATGATTACGCTTGACTGTGTGTGCCAACACTGTCACGGACCTGCGCTTACCAGCATCATTCATTTTGATCAGATCATGGTAACTATTTTCCATTAATTACACCTTCTCTTGCAGAGAAATCCGGCCATATGCCCTCCTCATCAGAACTACGCAGTTGGAAAAGATTCCGATTTTCAACTTTAAATGTCACCTTAACGGACCATCATTATGGACACACCTAGAAAATGTGAAGCACCAAGTATCTTTCGTAAGCGCCAAACTTTAATACTGCATCTTTTGAAATCGTGTTATTAGACAGCACTTCGGCAGGGGTTCAATATCAGCTAATGTAATTGTAAACCCTTATTATTGGACCTGTCGGGTGACTTTGGACTATGGTCCACAATTAGATTAGAAAACAATATATTAAGGAAATGTGAAATACACCATGGAATGTACTATCTAGCACAGGTTAGGGATGTGCTCGGCCCAGTGATTTCCCCACAAATTCACTGCTGAGGGGGGGGGGAGGGGCTTTCAAGAGGGGCGGGGGTATGCTTGGATAAGGTTCCACTTACGGAATTTCTTAACACTGAAAGAATCGTGGCACGACGGTGACATATCTGCACAGCTCTGCACATTTTTACATCTTATTACGTTAGAACAGAGTACATTAGAATACAGATTCAGTATGAAGGGCATTTGAACATTAAGATGCATAATCGCACGACCGAAAAAGAAAAAAGACTAGCACCTTGTCTCACGAAGCTCAATGAATACCTAGGAACCAACGGTAAAAACCTTAGACGAAAAAAGCAGATTGCTTGATTGAGTTGGACGCAAATGGTTCTTGATGATCCACAGTTTGCGTGCCCGCACGCATTTTTGCTACTATATGGGCGGATTATACGCATTGAAGTGTCATTTTCAAATGATTTTGGACAAATGCATGGTACGATCATCTGCATGACTGTGGTCCTCTAGCCCTAGTTTCACAGTACAGGATGTAATTCGCTTCACCGGACTCACTATACCAGAACGTGTTGGTGACCGAGCTGGGTGGGGTCACCTGAGAAATTCCAGGGATAGTGTTGCGAAAATGCAGCGAAGGTGTACACCCCCCTGGGGGGTGTAGAGAATTCCCTGGCTCGGCCTCCTCCCGCGTCCCTCTAGCATTTCTTGCAGAAAGAGTATGGCTATGAAACACAATGCAAGGCAGAAATACTTTGTCGTCCACGTATTGTATACCAATTACGAATTTCTTCCACATAAGCATCCTTGCGCTGTGAGTCAATAGTGAGCTTTCGGCGCATCGTACGCATGCGTAACGCATAGCCTCGTCAGTGCCATCTCAAAACAAGCGCGCAGTTTAACGTTATGTACCGATGCCAGTCCTCATATAAAAATGAGACCACTGCAGAAGTATGCGTTCCTGCCAGCTTTGCCTTTACGCCTTAAAACACCATCACTCAACAAAACAACACACTACAAACGAAATTTCGGTTCACTTTTTTGCGCTGTACTTGAATATCTATTTTACATACTATCCGTATCTGTGCAAAACTGCCGGCTAACGCTAGCACGTAAACAGTTTTTGTTTCCTCCTTCCTGGCAAACTGCTCAATATTATCTGATAATCCCCCTCCCCTTGTCCTTCCTCATATGATATCACTCCTTCCTGATATGATGTCATTATCTGGCCAACTCTGTACGCCGCTCACAGCCACAGTTCCCTCGCAGCGCTAACACGGAATGAAAAACGTCCTCTTCAATCGTGAGCATTGTAAATGGATACAGTGGTACATTGTACACTGTGGTACAGTGCATATAGCACGTTGCATGCACGCTTCGCAAGTGTACTCTGCAAACGTAACCCTAACGTGTCATACTAAACGCGCACTTCGTGTATTCACCAATGAATTATACTTTTCCACTTGGCTGTAGTTCTGCCGTTGGGTTTGGGTCATGGTGAGAAGCAAAGATGGTGACGCAAAGTACTTTTTCTGCTTATTGTATTCTATTATTCTAGTGGAGGTAATCCGTCAGTGTCCATGAAGTCAGGCAGTTCATCAAAGTTTCAGTTAGACATTATTTATTCAAGAGCGTCTAGTATTTTTCTTGCAGTTCTTTTACCATTTGCTGGACGTAACGCATACTCAATTCTGTGCCGTGTAATCGGATGCACAGAGATCGGATGCGAGGTGACCGTACCACCGTACGCGAACGCTACGGCGAAGCCACGGCCACGCTACGGCGAAGGTTCGTGGACCTCGGTTTCTGCGTGCGGCGCAGTGCGAGATCGGACTCCTTGCATCTCTGCGCACCTACCCAGTACACGGTCCACAAGCTCCGCTGCGAGCTCTGCGCATCGTCCCGCTCAGTCACCATCGTGATTAAACGGTTAAACTGCACCTTCGAACGGACGGAGACAGACACACGGCCGTAGCACACCACAGCAACGAAACGTTTATATGGAAACTGTCAAATCAATTAAAACACGGAGGATGATAATTAATGTTCCTATAAAGAAGAACCGAGGCGCGTAGCTTTAATCATGAATATACAAACCCAGGTTTGTACAATCAAAAACCCCAAAATCGATACGAAAAAACGATATGCACTTGCTGTGCGGAGACCCTAACTTCAAGTAAATTATACTAGTGCAGATGAAGAAGCAAAAGATGTAAGTCTATCGATGACCGGCGCAACCACGGCTTTCTAAATTATAGCGCCAGAGAGGTATGCCAATGCCCTGGTCTCTACATACACTGCTAGGGTGGGTCCCGCATTTCGTCCCTCACACCGACGTGAGTAACCGTTGCTGGACGCGAGCTGTACTGCTCACACATTTAGGTTAAACTACTGAATGCTCCAAACCAATACGATGTAAGAGGTATGTTCGACTGAAACTGAACCTTTAAAACGGTGGTACCCCTAGCGAACATATTTATTGTCCAGGTCTACTTGAGTTCCTGTCGCTACCACCTATTCAAGCTCAAGCACACCATACCATCAGCATATTTATTATACCACAGCTGGATACGGAATGCACTCTTGAATCGAGCGTTTCATCGTTAACGACCGCTTGAACACGACCCGTATTTCGCGATGTAACCCTCTCTACACTAATGCATTTGCCCCATTGCTTCGGCATTATGTGCCGAGTAGCATAGTAAGATTTGCAAGCAGGAGCTATTACCAAGGTGCTTCCTTCACCCCATCATCGCTGCTTCATTATGAGGTGAAAATCGCTTGGAGCGACTCATAGCTGAGTTCTCGTAAAGCGCTGGTAAAGCCTTTGCTCACGTGACCCTTTTCGTCTCTGGAGAGCTCTGCACGAATTTAGATGCTGTCCACACGAATGTTGTATTTCCCTCTGGGACAGTGATAGTGAGCTTGGTTTTCGCCATTGCTACTTAGCACGTGAGTCGCGTCTTGCAGAGACATAGGCATGCCATGCCTTAACAGTAGACACTTGTGTTTTATGAGCATGACACACAAGGCGTTCTACAATCTTTGTGTATGCTTATGAGAAACTCACCAATTCAGATATGGATCAGTGATCTGGATATGGTGGATATCAGATATGGGGAGTGCATTGGGATAAATTAAACATAATGAAAGAATGAAGTTCTGAGGAGACTAGCCTTCCATTTCCTCTTCGAGGAAAGTGACTTTGTCAGGTCCGTTTTGTTTGTTTGTTCCCGAGTTTATCACTAACACGTTCTTCTTGTTTTGTGGCTATGGGACAAATTAGGATAGGACAGGCTTCTAAACTGGTATCAACTAACTTTTTCTGAACGAGACCTCGTTTTTCATGCAGGTTCAGTCGCTAGACTTTGTCAACACCGTCCAGCTTCCATCCGATCTGCGGATATTACTGTCGTTCAGTTGTGGCGGCTACAAGACATACTACAAAAGCCTACGCCAGTATGATCTAAATAACCCAGATATCGATAGTCTCCGCCGTGAAGAGTGTACGCGTTCCTTCCTCGCGGCGAAGAATCTCCGATGGGATAGCAGGGTACGCTAAAATTTCGGTATGGTTCACCAACACAAGGTTTATGAACTCATTCCAGTCAAGCCAGGCTAACTGCCGGACCATCTACACAACGGTCAATAGTTGTCCACGTAGGCGTCCATATGATACTTACAAATCGCTGGAAGTGTATTGCACATAAGCAATACGAGAAAAGGATTAAGGAAATGCAATCTTACAAAATACGATGCCAACGGTTTCAAAGAAACAGGAACCACTGATGAAAGATGAAAGTCACTGAAAAGGTTAGCCAGCTGTAGGACTCGAATCCACATCTTCTGTATTTCGAGTTTGATTACAGGGTTCGATTCCCACGACCGGCTAACCTTTTCAGTGACTTTCATCTTTCATCGTTAAATTCTTAGGCAACTTGAGGCCTTGTATGTGATTGTCCCTTCTATGTTGTTCCAGCCTCAGAAAATCAGGAACCACTGGTGTACCGTGGAGAATGATCGTTGAAAATAATGGCCAATGAAAGTTCGCGCAACCCCATTAACCGTATAACGCGTCGACCTGAAGACGAGCATCGAATAGAATATTTTATGCATGGTCATGTGTCGTTGTACAATATATTTCGTTTAAACTCTTTGACAAGTGGCTCTAATCAGGCTTTGGCCCATACAGTTCATCGGAATCATCGGAAGTCTAGTGTTTACCACTAGACAATCTATCTATCCATATCTTGCTGATTACACTACATGTCACAAAACAGCATGTACCTTCATATTTATTCTCGCCACTGTGAAACTCTGCTTTTGTCGGGTATACATCAAGGGTAGACCACTGTGAGATAGAGGTAGCAGTGCTTTAGCTTCCGATCCAATGGAACTCCAATCTAAAAGTTAATCGAATGATTCAGGCTGTGCCATCGCATTCATTTAACACGTAGTTATTATGCACAATATATGTATATATATATATATATATATATATATATATATATATATATATATATATATATATATATATATATGTTAGTAACTCAAACGTCGCCATGCCAGCACTGGACAGCTGTTTCGGCCTTGTTGGGCCTCGTCAACAGTACGCAGGCAGGCAACGTTTGAGTGGATGGCGTCAGAAGGTCACGTAAAGTATACAACGCCAGTGAAGTATACAACGAAGAAAATAGCCGGAGCTCTTTGGCTGCACGTATAGCATATGCTATACGTGCAGCCAAAGAGCTCCGGCTATTTTCTTCGTTGTATACTTCACTGGCTTTGCACTGGGCTTTCAGTGAGTGAGTTATCTCACCCTGACGGGAGGAATCACGTGTTACGTGACCTTCTGACGCCATCCACTCAAACGTTGCCTGCCTGCGTACTGTTGACGAGGCCCAACAAGGCCGAAACAGCTGTCCAGTGCTGGCATGGCGACGTTTGAGTTACTAACATATGCTATACGTGCAGCCAAAGAGCTCCGGCTATTTTCTTCGTTGTATACTTCACTGGCTTTGCACTGGGCTTTCAGTGAGTGAGTTATCTCACCCTGACGGGAGGAATCACGTGTTACGTGACCTTCTGACGCCATCCACTCAAACGTTGCCTGCCTGCGTACTGTTGACGAGGCCCAACAAGGCCGAAACAGCTGTCCAGTGCTGGCATGGCGACGTTTGAGTTACTAACATATGCTATACGTGCAGCCAAAGAGCTCCGGCTATTTTCTTCGTTATATATATATATATATATATATATATATATATAATAGGAAAAAATAGCCGGAGCTCTTTGGCTGCACGTATAGCATATGTCTGTAACTCAAACATCGCCATGCCAGTACTGGACAGCTGTTTCGGCCTTCTTGGGCTTCATCAGCAGTACGCAGGCAGGCAACGTTTGAGTGGATGGCGTCAGAAGGTCACGTAACACGTGATTCCTCCTGTCAGGGTGAGATAACTCACTCACTGAGAGCCCAGTGCAAAGCCAGTGTAGTATAATAGGAAAAAATAGCCGGAGCTCTTTGGCTGCACGTATAGCATATGTCTGTAACTCAAACATCGCCATGCCAGTACTGGACAGCTGTTTCGGCCTTCTTGGGCTTCATCAGCAGTACGCAGGCAGGCAACGTTTGAGTGGATGGCGTCAGAAGGTCACGTAACACGTGATTCCTCCTGTCAGGGTGAGATAACTCACTCACTGAGAGCCCAGTGCAAAGCCAGTGTAGTATAATAGGAAAAAATAGCCGGAGCTCTTTGGCTGCACGTATAGCATATGTCTGTAACTCAAACATCGCCATGCCAGTACTGGACAGCTGTTTCGGCCTTCTTGGGCTTCATCAGCAGTACGCAGGCAGGCAACGTTTGAGTGGATGGCGTCAGAAGGTCACGTAACACGTGATTCCTCCTGTCAGGGTGAGATAACTCACTCACTGAGAGCCCAGTGCAAAGCCAGTGTAGTATAATAGGAAAAAATAGCCGGAGCTCTTTGGCTGCACGTATAGCATATGTCTGTAACTCAAACATCGCCATGCCAGTACTGGACAGCTGTTTCGGCCTTCTTGGGCTTCATCAGCAGTACGCAGGCAGGCAACGTTTGAGTGGATGGCGTCAGAAGGTCACGTAACACGTGATTCCTCCTGTCAGGGTGAGATAACTCACTCACTGAGAGCCCAGTGCAAAGCCAGTGTAGTATAATAGGAAAAAATAGCCGGAGCTCTTTGGCTGCACGTATAGCATATGTCTGTAACTCAAACATCGCCATGCCAGTACTGGACAGCTGTTTCGGCCTTCTTGGGCTTCATCAGCAGTACGCAGGCAGGCAACGTTTGAGTGGATGGCGTCAGAAGGTCACGTAACACGTGATTCCTCCTGTCAGGGTGAGATAACTCACTCACTGAGAGCCCAGTGCAAAGCCAGTGTAGTATAATAGGAAAAAATAGCCGGAGCTCTTTGGCTGCACGTATAGCATATGTCTGTAACTCAAACATCGCCATGCCAGTACTGGACAGCTGTTTCGGCCTTCTTGGGCTTCATCAGCAGTACGCAGGCAGGCAACGTTTGAGTGGATGGCGTCAGAAGGTCACGTAACACGTGATTCCTCCTGTCAGGGTGAGATAACTCACTCACTGAGAGCCCAGTGCAAAGCCAGTGTAGTATAATAGGAAAAAATAGCCGGAGCTCTTTGGCTGCACGTATAGCATATGTCTGTAACTCAAACATCGCCATGCCAGTACTGGACAGCTGTTTCGGCCTTCTTGGGCTTCATCAGCAGTACGCAGGCAGGCAACGTTTGAGTGGATGGCGTCAGAAGGTCACGTAACACGTGATTCCTCCTGTCAGGGTGAGATAACTCACTCACTGAGAGCCCAGTGCAAAGCCAGTGTAGTATAATAGGAAAAAATAGCCGGAGCTCTTTGGCTGCACGTATAGCATATGTCTGTAACTCAAACATCGCCATGCCAGTACTGGACAGCTGTTTCGGCCTTCTTGGGCTTCATCAGCAGTACGCAGGCAGGCAACGTTTGAGTGGATGGCGTCAGAAGGTCACGTAACACGTGATTCCTCCTGTCAGGGTGAGATAACTCACTCACTGAGAGCCCAGTGCAAAGCCAGTGTAGTATAATAGGAAAAAATAGCCGGAGCTCTTTGGCTGCACGTATAGCATATGTCTGTAACTCAAACATCGCCATGCCAGTACTGGACAGCTGTTTCGGCCTTCTTGGGCTTCATCAGCAGTACGCAGGCAGGCAACGTTTGAGTGGATGGCGTCAGAAGGTCACGTAACACGTGATTCCTCCTGTCAGGGTGAGATAACTCACTCACTGAGAGCCCAGTGCAAAGCCAGTGTAGTATAATAGGAAAAAATAGCCGGAGCTCTTTGGCTGCACGTATAGCATATGTCTGTAACTCAAACATCGCCATGCCAGTACTGGACAGCTGTTTCGGCCTTCTTGGGCTTCATCAGCAGTACGCAGGCAGGCAACGTTTGAGTGGATGGCGTCAGAAGGTCACGTAACACGTGATTCCTCCTGTCAGGGTGAGATAACTCACTCACTGAGAGCCCAGTGCAAAGCCAGTGTAGTATAATAGGAAAAAATAGCCGGAGCTCTTTGGCTGCACGTATAGCATATGTCTGTAACTCAAACATCGCCATGCCAGTACTGGACAGCTGTTTCGGCCTTCTTGGGCTTCATCAGCAGTACGCAGGCAGGCAACGTTTGAGTGGATGGCGTCAGAAGGTCACGTAACACGTGATTCCTCCTGTCAGGGTGAGATAACTCACTCACTGAGAGCCCAGTGCAAAGCCAGTGTAGTATAATAGGAAAAAATAGCCGGAGCTCTTTGGCTGCACGTATAGCATATGTCTGTAACTCAAACATCGCCATGCCAGTACTGGACAGCTGTTTCGGCCTTCTTGGGCTTCATCAGCAGTACGCAGGCAGGCAACGTTTGAGTGGATGGCGTCAGAAGGTCACGTAACACGTGATTCCTCCTGTCAGGGTGAGATAACTCACTCACTGAGAGCCCAGTGCAAAGCCAGTGTAGTATAATAGGAAAAAATAGCCGGAGCTCTTTGGCTGCACGTATAGCATATGTCTGTAACTCAAACATCGCCATGCCAGTACTGGACAGCTGTTTCGGCCTTCTTGGGCTTCATCAGCAGTACGCAGGCAGGCAACGTTTGAGTGGATGGCGTCAGAAGGTCACGTAACACGTGATTCCTCCTGTCAGGGTGAGATAACTCACTCACTGAGAGCCCAGTGCAAAGCCAGTGTAGTATAATAGGAAAAAATAGCCGGAGCTCTTTGGCTGCACGTATAGCATATGTCTGTAACTCAAACATCGCCATGCCAGTACTGGACAGCTGTTTCGGCCTTCTTGGGCTTCATCAGCAGTACGCAGGCAGGCAACGTTTGAGTGGATGGCGTCAGAAGGTCACGTAACACGTGATTCCTCCTGTCAGGGTGAGATAACTCACTCACTGAGAGCCCAGTGCAAAGCCAGTGTAGTATAATAGGAAAAAATAGCCGGAGCTCTTTGGCTGCACGTATAGCATATGTCTGTAACTCAAACATCGCCATGCCAGTACTGGACAGCTGTTTCGGCCTTCTTGGGCTTCATCAGCAGTACGCAGGCAGGCAACGTTTGAGTGGATGGCGTCAGAAGGTCACGTAACACGTGATTCCTCCTGTCAGGGTGAGATAACTCACTCACTGAGAGCCCAGTGCAAAGCCAGTGTAGTATAATAGGAAAAAATAGCCGGAGCTCTTTGGCTGCACGTATAGCATATGTCTGTAACTCAAACATCGCCATGCCAGTACTGGACAGCTGTTTCGGCCTTCTTGGGCTTCATCAGCAGTATTTTTTCCTATTATACTACACTGGCTTTGCACTGGGCTCTCAGTGAGTGAGTTATCTCACCCTGACAGGAGGAATCACGTGTTACGTGACCTTCTGACGCCATCCACTCAAACGTTGCCTGCCTGCGTACTGCTGATGAAGCCCAAGAAGGCCGAAACAGCTGTCCAGTACTGGCATGGCGATGTTTGAGTTACAGACATATGCTATACGTGCAGCCAAAGAGCTCCGGCTATTTTTTCCTATTATACTACACTGGCTTTGCACTGGGCTCTCAGTGAGTGAGTTATCTCACCCTGACAGGAGGAATCACGTGTTACGTGACCTTCTGACGCCATCCACTCAAACGTTGCCTGCCTGCGTACTGCTGATGAAGCCCAAGAAGGCCGAAACAGCTGTCCAGTACTGGCATGGCGATGTTTGAGTTACAGACATATGCTATACGTGCAGCCAAAGAGCTCCGGCTATTTTTTCCTATTATACTACACTGGCTTTGCACTGGGCTCTCAGTGAGTGAGTTATCTCACCCTGACAGGAGGAATCACGTGTTACGTGACCTTCTGACGCCATCCACTCAAACGTTGCCTGCCTGCGTACTGCTGATGAAGCCCAAGAAGGCCGAAACAGCTGTCCAGTACTGGCATGGCGATGTTTGAGTTACAGACATATGCTATACGTGCAGCCAAAGAGCTCCGGCTATTTTTTCCTATTATACTACACTGGCTTTGCACTGGGCTCTCAGTGAGTGAGTTATCTCACCCTGACAGGAGGAATCACGTGTTACGTGACCTTCTGACGCCATCCACTCAAACGTTGCCTGCCTGCGTACTGCTGATGAAGCCCAAGAAGGCCGAAACAGCTGTCCAGTACTGGCATGGCGATGTTTGAGTTACAGACATATGCTATACGTGCAGCCAAAGAGCTCCGGCTATTTTTTCCTATTATACTACACTGGCTTTGCACTGGGCTCTCAGTGAGTGAGTTATCTCACCCTGACAGGAGGAATCACGTGTTACGTGACCTTCTGACGCCATCCACTCAAACGTTGCCTGCCTGCGTACTGCTGATGAAGCCCAAGAAGGCCGAAACAGCTGTCCAGTACTGGCATGGCGATGTTTGAGTTACAGACATATGCTATACGTGCAGCCAAAGAGCTCCGGCTATTTTTTCCTATTATACTACACTGGCTTTGCACTGGGCTCTCAGTGAGTGAGTTATCTCACCCTGACAGGAGGAATCACGTGTTACGTGACCTTCTGACGCCATCCACTCAAACGTTGCCTGCCTGCGTACTGCTGATGAAGCCCAAGAAGGCCGAAACAGCTGTCCAGTACTGGCATGGCGATGTTTGAGTTACAGACATATGCTATACGTGCAGCCAAAGAGCTCCGGCTATTTTTTCCTATTATACTACACTGGCTTTGCACTGGGCTCTCAGTGAGTGAGTTATCTCACCCTGACAGGAGGAATCACGTGTTACGTGACCTTCTGACGCCATCCACTCAAACGTTGCCTGCCTGCGTACTGCTGATGAAGCCCAAGAAGGCCGAAACAGCTGTCCAGTACTGGCATGGCGATGTTTGAGTTACAGACATATGCTATACGTGCAGCCAAAGAGCTCCGGCTATTTTTTCCTATTATACTACACTGGCTTTGCACTGGGCTCTCAGTGAGTGAGTTATCTCACCCTGACAGGAGGAATCACGTGTTACGTGACCTTCTGACGCCATCCACTCAAACGTTGCCTGCCTGCGTACTGCTGATGAAGCCCAAGAAGGCCGAAACAGCTGTCCAGTACTGGCATGGCGATGTTTGAGTTACAGACATATGCTATACGTGCAGCCAAAGAGCTCCGGCTATTTTTTCCTATTATACTACACTGGCTTTGCACTGGGCTCTCAGTGAGTGAGTTATCTCACCCTGACAGGAGGAATCACGTGTTACGTGACCTTCTGACGCCATCCACTCAAACGTTGCCTGCCTGCGTACTGCTGATGAAGCCCAAGAAGGCCGAAACAGCTGTCCAGTACTGGCATGGCGATGTTTGAGTTACAGACATATGCTATACGTGCAGCCAAAGAGCTCCGGCTATTTTTTCCTATTATACTACACTGGCTTTGCACTGGGCTCTCAGTGAGTGAGTTATCTCACCCTGACAGGAGGAATCACGTGTTACGTGACCTTCTGACGCCATCCACTCAAACGTTGCCTGCCTGCGTACTGCTGATGAAGCCCAAGAAGGCCGAAACAGCTGTCCAGTACTGGCATGGCGATGTTTGAGTTACAGACATATGCTATACGTGCAGCCAAAGAGCTCCGGCTATTTTTTCCTATTATACTACACTGGCTTTGCACTGGGCTCTCAGTGAGTGAGTTATCTCACCCTGACAGGAGGAATCACGTGTTACGTGACCTTCTGACGCCATCCACTCAAACGTTGCCTGCCTGCGTACTGCTGATGAAGCCCAAGAAGGCCGAAACAGCTGTCCAGTACTGGCATGGCGATGTTTGAGTTACAGACATATGCTATACGTGCAGCCAAAGAGCTCCGGCTATTTTTTCCTATTATACTACACTGGCTTTGCACTGGGCTCTCAGTGAGTGAGTTATCTCACCCTGACAGGAGGAATCACGTGTTACGTGACCTTCTGACGCCATCCACTCAAACGTTGCCTGCCTGCGTACTGCTGATGAAGCCCAAGAAGGCCGAAACAGCTGTCCAGTACTGGCATGGCGATGTTTGAGTTACAGACATATGCTATACGTGCAGCCAAAGAGCTCCGGCTATTTTTTCCTATTATACTACACTGGCTTTGCACTGGGCTCTCAGTGAGTGAGTTATCTCACCCTGACAGGAGGAATCACGTGTTACGTGACCTTCTGACGCCATCCACTCAAACGTTGCCTGCCTGCGTACTGCTGATGAAGCCCAAGAAGGCCGAAACAGCTGTCCAGTACTGGCATGGCGATGTTTGAGTTACAGATATATATATATATATACATATATATAGCAGGAACAAATAGCAGGGGCTCTTTGGCTGCACGTATAGCATATGCTTGTAAGTCAAACGTCGCCATGTCAGTACTGGACAGCTGTTTCGGCCTTCTTGGGCCTCATCAGCAGTACGCAGGCAGGCAACGTTTGAGCGGATGGCATCAGAAGGTCACGTGGCACGTGGCAGGGTGTCGTAAGACACCTCTGAAAGCCCAGTGCAAAGCCAGTCCAGTGTATAGGGGAAAAAATTAGCAGGAGCTCTTTGGCTGCTTTGGCAGCTATTTTTCCCCTATACACTGGACTGGCTTTCCACTGGCCTTTCAGAGGTGTCTTAGGATACCCTGACGGGAGGCATCACGTACCACGTGACCTTCTGGCGCCATCCGCTGAAACTTTGCCTGCCTGCGTACTGCTGATGAGGCCCAAGAAGGCCGAAACAGCTGTCCAGTACTGGAATGGCGACGTTTGACTTGCAAAAAGAGAAAAATACGAAGTTACGAACTAGTTTATTACATAGGGAGGCGTTAAAAAGTAAAATGGGCAAGGGGTCGACGTTTCGACAGTGGCACTGTCCTCGTCAAGGCAAAAGATGCGTAGATGGTTATACGTTACTTAAATAGGTTTGGTACGTGACGTCATAATGGGCACGAGCACACCACAGGGGTTTTGTCAGTGAGTCAGATTCGAGAATATTCCAGAAGGTGAATTTTGGGTGTTGATGTCATTCGCCTTTGGTCACTGTCCGCTTTGGGGAAAATTCCTGGGCAGGGTGAGCGCTGCTTCGAACTTTGCTATAAGAAAAAAAAAACCATAGAAAAGGAAGGAAAAGGTAGAAAGTGTAGCTCATCTAGGCGGCCAGATTTCTTACCGTTGAAGGTGCTCAGAGATCTTCGTTAATAGTTGATTGGAATTTGTAAATCAGATCAGATTCGCGTCGTTCCCTGCACCGATTTGAGCTAAAATTTGACTGGTGAATAAAAAGTGACACATTATTTAGTGAATGACCTGGTTGTTTGAAATGGCGAGAGACCTGGAGGTTTGGCTTCTTTGTAACGTCAGGTCGGTGGTTGTTGAACCTGATCTGAGATTGTTTTAGTCTGACCTATGTATTGTGCTTGGCACATGCCGCACTGAATGACATAAATGACGTTAGATGAATTACAGTCGAAGTCACCATTAATTTTGATGGAAAAGTTAAATTAGTGCTTTTAAGTACTTCGTGCTTTGCACAAAGTAAGTGCTTTGCAAGTAGGCTTTGCATTAATTTGCATATTTGAAACCTGCGACCATCTCACGGGTAGCAGCTGTTCCCTGGATGCGCTGCTTGGCTAACCTTAGAGCTAACTACCAGCTCCGGTGGCGCTGCGGTAACGCGTGCGCTTGGAGACTAGGAGGTCCGCTGTTCGAATCAGCGGGCCTGCTGTGCCGTCTGGGGTTTTTCCTGGGTTTCCCTCAGATGTGTAATAGGCGTATGCCGGCACAGTTCCCCTGAAGTCGGCCCATGGACCAGTGTTGCCACACGTAAAACAAATTTATCTGTAGGTCCGAGCCTGAAAAATCTGTAGATAGAGCTAAAATCTGTAGCCACGCAAAACTCAGTTTCTTGAACATTTGCCTTCAAATCTGTAATGTATGCCTGCGTCTCTAAATTAGTGGAAGAGCAAGGGCTTATTTCGTTCCACTGCTGAAGACCACAGCCGGAATTTTTTGCTGCGGCGCACTGGCATTATGCGTTGGAACTTTCGGTTTGCGATGTCGCGTATTCAAATCTGCTACAATCACAAAAAAGTGTCACTGCACATAGATTTAATACTTTGACATGTGATATATCCACATGAGCCGTGGCGCTCCAATGCAAGAATAACGCATCGCGTAGTAGGAATTCTCTCGCTCGTCCCACCATCACAATGGTGAGCGAGGATTGCAATGGACCACAAAAACAATAAAGGTCGATATTATTTCCACAGACATAATGAAAGCGTACATGAGTGACGTGAATTATAAATGTTGTTGCTTCACTTCAACGCGAGTCAAGTCTGTGATGCAAACTGGTGACGCGCACACAAACACTCAGGAAAACCAATTTAGCGTTGAGGCTTGCCAATAATAAACCTCTACCCGACAAAAGTCATCATGACGTTGATAGACAGACCGAAACCAAAACAGATCGGAAGGGGAAAGTTGGGTTCCACGAATGAGCAATTGTTCGCTGAAAGAAAGTAGGACCGAAGGTCGCGTCCCTTTCAGAGACCATCGTAATCCCCTCAAGACCGTGGCTTTCAGGCGCGACCTTGTTCGCCACTAGCTTTGAACGTAGTTCAACTCTACCAAACTCGTGGCGTTGTCGAACATTATTACGTCATTTGTTTAAAAACAGGTAGAGGTCTATTCAGACGCAGTAGACGTCCTCTCCTTCGGCGAGACCCCGCCAGTTTCGTGACGACGGGTCAAATCCTTGTCAACGGCGAAGGCGAAGCAGTTTGACCCAACAGCATGCGTTTTGTGTGCAGGAGGCCAGTTGGTGATCGTTGAGAGGCTGTTTCTTTGCTTCGTTTTCGTCAAATTAACTGTGGAAAATATTCTAAAAAATAGTCAGTAAAACACTAATTCCCGCGTTCTGCTGACGTTTTTCACCGTTTCATTTTGTGCACTGATGCGAAACACTGGGTCGACTGACTCATTTGTTGGAGCAAAAAAATCATGACATTTTCAGAAATCTCTGTAGATCTGTAGATTTTTCAAAAAGTAGGTAGATCTCATGATAAATCTGTAGGTGTGGCAACACCATGTGGCGTTTGTCAGTGAGTCAGATTCGGGAATATTCCAGAATATATACGTTTGAGCGAGTTACGTCGGAATCTCACGTCGCCAGCGAGAGCGACCCAGCGATGACAGCCACTTGCGAAGGCACTAAAGTGTTTCAGGAAAAAAAAACGAACCAGCTTGACTGTACCAAGATTATGTTTATAATTGTTCTTCGCCACCATACCAGTACTGGACCGCTGTGTCAGACTTGTTGTGCCATCAGCAATAAGCAACACATTATAACCAATGAAGAGACTTTGAGAGCCCTACAAGGACTAATCACATTTACAAGGAAAAAATGGAAAAGCGCCAGAAATATATTTCGTTTCATTTAGGGGTCGACGTTTTTGCAATCTGTGCTGCCTCCAACAGGACTAGATTTGAAAATAGTTGTTAGGGGCTCATATATAGGGAGCAAGGGGAGCAGGTTCAGTACGCGTGGAGCACCGTTGGTAATCTTCAAGGAGCGTTGTCTCTTGTCCTCTATTGAACAATGCAGGGGCGTTGGCTGTCATCTGGGAGAATTATCCCTACTCGTCCAGTACACCTCGAACGATAAAAAGAGATGGCAGAAAGTAGAGAAGAGGTTCGGGGGACTTCTTCTATCACCTGTGTCTGCAAACTGTTTGTAAAAATCAGGGGCCTTCGTTGATGGGGGACTGAAATTGACGGGTTAGGAATCACTTAATATCACACAATATCACAATATCATTAAGGGAAAAATAGATTGTAAGAAGTCCACCCTAATATATTTGAATGAGTGACCGGTTTGGTCCAAACGACGCGACACATGTTTCTTTCTTACATCATATCTGTGAATCTGATTATTAGAACGAATTCGAAAAATTGTTGCAGTTTGGTGCCGTCGTTTCTCGCAGTTTCACACTGAACCACGTTTCATGTTTCAGACTTGCCACCGACCGATGCTACTGGAGACGGACAGCATGACGAATTATATTCTGACTCGAACCCTGCGAAATGATTTCGTAGACATGTTCGACACCAACGTGACGTACAAGATGAAGGTATGTCGCCCTTTCGGTCTCTCTATCCAGCCCGCATATGTCGGAGACTCTGATATGGTTAGCTTACAAAAATTCTAGTTCCTACGGAATCGCTCTTTCTGCCACTCTATTTTTCGACGCATGGGATGTTCGTCTGCGAGACATGACCCTTAGCGCAACTGCGATACGTTTGTCTGTAGCCTAGTCATGGCTGTTTTTGTGTGAGTTAAAACGTGTGCTGTAATAGCGAAAAGGAAGCCGTGTGTTCTGTATACGAATACCAATTTCTGTAAGTCGATGATATTTTGTTTACTTTGAATAATGAACTATATATGTTTGTAATCACCGTGTCGAGAGCGGACAGCTGTCCTTACCTAATATTTTGCAACCGCACACACAATATGCGGATACGCAGTTGTCTCGCGACAGGACCCGAATTATTATAACTATTAAATTTCCCCGTAAACACAGCTTGCTAGCTTGCATGAAATGCATACTCCGTGTAAGCAAGTGTAAAAATGAGCCGCCTTTTCGACGCTTCTTTCGACGCTTCTATACGACACGCGTCCCTCGGAGTCTTGTATCAGATACTCACAAAAACCATTTGTCGGTAAAAGTTAGGCTACTGAGTACGGTGAGTATGGAGTTATGTTAAAAGTATTTAAGGAGGAGTACTAGACGTTCTTAAAAGTGGTTCGTGCCACGGTTAGCATTAGCAATCGAATAAATTCGGTCAGCCTTAAGTGGAAAACGCCATTACGAAAGAAAGAAAAGGGTTTTACGTTGGTGGAGCAACTGATCTTAGTAATAACTATGCGATAACCTATCCCAGTATGCACACAAGCTCCGTACTGAACGGGCGCTCTACACATGGAAACGAACTGTCCACTGAAATGTTAGAATATACTTACGGCTTTCTCCCTATGGTTGATTTGCGCTCTCGGGCTCTCGGCACGGGCATTCTATTATACCTAATAGGGGATCCAAACGGCTTACCCACCTACCCCTGAGGACAACACATCCCCTCATGCATACTCCTAAACCCGAGGTACTGCACCGCAGTTTCCCACTGGGAGGTTCCTAATGTGGAAGCAATGCAATAATGCAAGCAAAAGCATATGTACAGAAAAAAGCTCATTGCTGAGACATCATAGTATAAGTTACTGAAAAATCTAGACCACTAAATACTGATCTTTGCAAGTATGCTCAATATACCACGTTGATGGCAGTTCTGTGGCAAGGAAAACACTCACACTACGACGCCGACCTTCCAAACAGTAAGTTACGCACGAAAGTTATTAAGACTCGTAACTTACTGCTCCACTCAAGCTACTTTTAATGTCTGGCACACGTGACGTCTTCGTAGACGGACATCCCCAAGCTGCGATATAACGAATGTGATATAGCAAAATATTATTTCATCCGTAGAAAAATAAATGAAATCGCGAAACAACGTATACACGGGATCACCTACACCACATGTGTCTGCTCTAGGCATTTTACCCTCCCACTTGGAGCAGCGAAATTAAGTGAGGCAATACTGAAAAGTCGTCCTGCATTCTTAGTTTAAGAGTCTATTGTATTGTCCAAGGACTCACACCGCTGTTACACCTCCTCCCCTGCCCCGCTGCCTCCCCTCTCTCACCAAACTGCTTGGTTCTTGGCGACATCCATCCCACCGTCGCTTATGCCACGCTTCTCCCTTCGCCAATCATCTTTTATCTTCTGCCTTTCTATCTTCCAGATCTGCAACGCCCAGAAGATATACAACTTTCGAGGCGGCTACGTCTTGTTCGACTTCGATCAAATAGACACCGGAAACAAGTGCGGGGATACCAACTTCACGCAGGGCTTCGCGGACGCGCACTACATAAAGACTTACATGAAGACCTCATTCACACATTGTTAGATTGAATGTGCAGATGTGTTGTACTTTGTCGCAATCTCACCGCATTTGAGATTGCTTGAGCTTTTCTGTAGCGCGTTCATTGTAATTGTCCTGTTGCTTCGTGTGAGAAAATCATTGTTTTCATGCTGGCTGAACAACAGCACAAAGATTTCCATATATATATATGTATATGTATTCACTGCTGTTATGCTTGAGTCATGGAGAAATACCATTCCACACGCATTTATAGACATTTCTTTCTGGATTAGTGTCTTTCAGTTATCTGAATCAATTTCTGCTGTACTCTGAGTACAGTTCAGTTCCCACATCCAATGCATCTTCCATTTTGCACCTCCTGGCTAGAGAGGGCCTACCAGTTCTATATCGCTAACGAGGCTTTATAGTCTTCCAGTAGTAATTGAGATTTGATATGTGCTCGAACGTAAAAGAATGGGATACAGAAGAATGTGATGGTTCGAAGTCCCGAACTCTTTGTACGAACACAGGATTTCGGTATTTCTAAATGTGAATCCCGGCGACCCGGAATCCCAATCGAGCGCACATCCATCGAATCACACACTGCAACACGATGCGCATTTCCTCTTGCACCCATTTGCTATTCTAGTGGAAGAAAGCGGAAAAATAAATGGGGCTCGCTCTATCGTCTCCTAGCAGCAGTATTTTACATGAAAACGTCACGACCTTCGGTTTCTTTTCAGCTTTGGGGAATTTAGTGAGAAATCCAATTCCAGTTATGTGTTCATTCCACTCGTTAACCATTTATGAAAACCAAGAACAGCTAAGTCTGCGCGCACCGCCTCCCGCCGCCTCTGGAGTTCCCGCGCTGGTAGACCGTGAGATGTCGCTGTGCTTGCCAGCAGCCAGCAGTACCTCCGTATCATCTTCAGCACTCCCGTAGCTGTTTTTCTGTCCGAAGAGCCAGTTAAAAAAGCCTGTTAGCCGTGTCCGCCATCCGGTCGTCGCGTATCTGGTTATGCAAGAGAAATCACGAGGGTGCCCGCGAGCTGTTCATAGCAAGGGCGTGTAGGACAAAAAGGAGAAAAGTGCTCTCTTATACATACAAATCTCTTCCTATGCGGTCTCCGTCTTCGCCAGTAATAAATCCTATGCATTCGACCTCCCACTCAGAACGACGCGCACATGTTTCGGAACGACCTGTAATTTGTTACCTTCAAATATGTCGTTTACTCAACAAACGTTGTCGAAGCCCTATCGTGTGTCTCTCTTTCAAAAAACGGAGTCTTTTGACCGAGCACCAAAGAAGAAAGAACTGCCTTAGCTGTGGCTGCACACTCTGTCAGGCTGACCTTTCCGTAATAAATGTATATCCTCCTCTACACTCTAATGAGAGGTCGCATTAGGTGGCAAATAAATGCAGTGACAGCATGCATGGGCAGACCAGGCAAACGTCACTGCTAATTGCAAAAATTGTCCGCAAGCTGGACATTTAATGTTGAGCGACACTGGGATTCCCATACTGACGACGCAGTACGTTTACAAGTTTACCGCTTCACAACAAAATCATTTGCATACTAAGAGTGCATTTTTCCTGAACCAGTCATCACGAGCGAAAAAAAAGTGGCACGGATCACAGCCCTCAGTTACCAAAAAGTATTCGTTCTGGTTCTTCGTCTCTGAAGTTACAATTAGAATAAATTTTGTCGTTACACGACGGATATAATCCCAAATATCTCCAAATATGTAGTGCAGTATCAGTAAGTGTATTCACACGAAGTCAATGTATACAAAAGGTGGAAACAGTTCACTTTTGATCGAAGTCATCAATAGGAGGACAAAGAGGAGGTGGCAGCGTAGCATCTCGTCGTCTTTGGCACGTCACTGAGGACAAAGAAAACCGTGACAAAAGTCGTCGTGAAGGCAGAGACATGCACTCTCAAAAACGTTTTTCTCTTAAATGTAACAAGCCGATGTGTTTCTACATTTCTCATACATGTTCACTTCTTCGATACCGATGGACGAGCTTTGTCTCTGCTTTTTCCAACCCTCCGCGAGGCCGTCTCGCACTACCGGATTGACAATTTCACCAACTTTGTCCGTGCTGGTGCTTGACATAACGGTGCAGGACATCTTGGTGTAGTGCATTTCGGCGCACGGACTTTTCGGTGCACAGGCACATTTACGCTCACGAACTTCTTGTATAGGATAAAAATGTGGTTGTGTGGGCGAAAAAAAAATCCCCAGGCCTCTGCGCGCCCTAAAATTCAAGCAGATGGTTTTTCTCGACTCCTGAACATTTGGCACATCGCCACTGACCAGGTGGTGTTATCATTCGCTCTCCTGATTTGTTCAAGTTGGGCCACACATTTGTTTTTAATGAGTTAATGTCGGAAAAATGGAAGCGCGAACTATGAAAAGACCGAAAAATAAGGAGTTTCAAGAGGATGTCGCATCTATTAAATACATTATTAGGAGTAAGTGAACGACCTATAAGCGACCTACATTATTTCGTCCTACCACGCTTAGGTGCATGTGCACATGTATGTTTCAGTCATGCGCGTGGTTAAAAACATGACGCTGGAATATGTCCTCCTCCAGCCCTCTCCCTGTCCCGTGCCAACGAAGTGTGTTTCCCTTCGAGAAACGTGTTTCTGTTGTACTGTGCCAGCGAACGCGATGCAGGACTTGACAGAACAGCGGGTAAAAGACTTCGTGCGTATTTCTTCCGCTTTGAGCTTTCGTACGGTGAGTAAAATCCCTGGAATCGCATTTTCAACGCACGCAGCCACCGACTTTTGTTTTGCCGGGATCATTTTTTGCTACACTCAGCAGGATCTAGGACATTTGCTCACCGGACATTTGGGCACCGTCCGAATGCTAAGGGCAGACAAATGCTCAAACACGATTTTTACGTTCGTCCTATATTCACAAATTATGTATTGTGTTTGCTGGCAGCAGTATACTGATAATAATTAAGAACTTTTGTACCAGGAGAATGTACTGTGCATACACAGTAAAAATTACTTTTGCCACTAGCGTTATAGTAACGGTTAAGTTTTTCGAGTAACGCGTAGAACTCTACGAATAGCTTACAATACAAGAAGTGAAGACGCCCTTCATGGCTTGCGTACGTGCACACGACTCTTCAATATAGGGTGTTTTTCACATGACGTCAAATCAACGCGTCCGGCCACCATGGTGGTGGTCACGTTTTCGGAGCCATTGCTGAGATTATCTAGCACTTGCTCGAAAACTAAGTCCTGAATGGTGTTTTGAAATCCGGTCGCGTCCGTACCCTTCTTTTATCCCCAAGACACTTCGTCATTGTCGCTCCCACATTTTTGTTTTATGAAAACCATGACTTTCGCAATGAAAAATAGAGCAGTTTGTCATCTTTCAATGTCGCTAGCACGAAAAGTGACCATCACTGGGAGGAGCTTACGAGCATGCCACGTCACTGCAAGACGTCGGTGAAAACTCCATATTCGGGACCGTATCATGCCAACAATTTGCAAATACGCAAATACTACATTTCACGTGTTTATTGCGATCCACTCGTTATTTCTACCTTGTACAGCAGAAAACAACTAACAATTCCTCCGGATGCCTTTGCTTTGTGTATTAAACTCTGCAGATTTGGGAAGAAGGCTGCTGCTTTCTTTTTGTGGTTCTAAAGCAAACTGTCCAGCGCGGTGACGAATTCCTCCATTTCAACTTCCCCGTCTCGATTCTCTTGGTAAGAAGAAACAACTCGCTCATTTCAACCGACCCCCCATTCACTCGTCGCGTTTCTTCTCCCGGCGAGTGAGACAGTCCTCCGTTGTCGTGCTCAACCTAAGAATGGCATTGCCCGTGCATCCTGTTCTCTCTTCATTGGGAGTTGGGACAGGGAACTGTTCTACAATCGCTGTCACATGGAAGGCCTGGGGAAATTCTTAGGTAGTTTATGTCACAGGAAAATGCAATTATAAAATTATGCTCATATTCTTTATAGTTCTTAGGTTCAGCCACACATTTACAATGACTTGTGAAAACCACATAAATACCATACAGCATGTATATAAATACAATTGTCTGCGCCCTCTGCTTTTCACATATAAGTGTAATAAAACATTGGTTCGTCTAATTTACTTACTAATTTACTACCGCCGATAAGAAGGAACACACAAACAATATTAAAATCAGGGTGAATGAATTCCAGAAGTAAGCGGGGTCAACCACGTCATTGATGTATTTTTAAAATGCTGTGATACAAAATGCGTCGTTACATGCCTCCTGTGGCAACCACCATGCCAGTGGCGTGTTGCGATTTTCTCTATTGTATTCTGTAAACTAGAATTAGCCATGCCTTTGTACTAGAATCTCGATCACTCTTCCGGCGTAGAGCGGAGAAAGCAACCACGGTTTTCAGATATTTTCAGTTTAAGATATACAGTAATCTATATTAATTTATGAAGGGAGTTGCCTCAGGACCAGAGCCGCCGATATTTCGAAAATAGATTGTTCTTCTCCTAGGCCCAGGAGGAGAACAGTCTCTCTTCGAAATATCGGCGGCGGTTCGCTGGATTTCTACCGGTCTATATTCATTTATTACATCCCTAATATCTCTCAGATAACGTTCAGTCGCGCGACAGAGGTGGTCAATTGCCGTAGACTCACAGCGGCACCGGAAAATTGCTAACCGTCCAAAAGCTCAAGGCGTAAAAATGCCCACAAAGTTGTTGTTTTTTACGTGCCTGTTGTTTTCGCAAGTGTCGTAAACAAGGAGGAATGACCGAAACAGTACCAGGAGGCACGGCCACCGAGGCATGTGGTACCTCTTTTAACTGAGTGGTTCGAAATCGTTATGCGTCGTGTTTGGTTGGTGGCACAGTATGAAATGTTTGTTGCAGAAGAACACACTTTGTTGTGCTTTGGAGGATCATCATGTTTTCAACCACGAGCATGATTGAAGCTCCTTAATAGTAAAACAATTCAAACACGTCCACAAGCATAGACGCACGATATGACTCGCGTGGTAATGGGATATATCAATGAAAGCTGAGCAGGACCGCAGGGCATTTATCGGTCGTTCATTTGTCTCAAAAGATATCTGTAATAGTTGCGAAGTAGATTGATTTAACTATAGTGAAAGTTTCGCGTGACTGACAAGTGTAAAACTCTGTAAAGATAATAAGCCCTGTGGTCGTTTCGTGAAAACTTTGTGCCGTAACTTTTTCTTTTCTTTTTTTTAGTCCTTCAACAGCTAGATACTGTTTATGGTGAGACGCTAGCAAGTATATTATCTGTATATTCCTAGTCGGTGAACCTCGGAAAGGTATTTTTCTACTTCAGGTCTCAGGGAGCGGTGCCGATGTGAGGTTATGTTCTTCTGTACAGATAGCGAGCACTGGGGAGTTTTTGCCCCCTTATTTCCTTTTTTCTGTGAAAATCAGAACCACACAAAATGCCGACTAAACAATTTCGGTTCTGTACCTCGAAACAACAAAGAAAAACCTGCTGTGGTCACGGCTATATAGGGCTAAAATGACTGACAGCATCTAAGATCTTGCGTTATGGAAGTTAAAATCTAATTATTTAGTCTGTACATTATTAATTAACGTCCCAGAGTACGGAACCCGGGTCTTGTTCCCCAGTTGCACCCCCGGTCGACGTGGTTGTTCAAATCCTCGTCCAGACGGCCGTCACAGACGCCAAAATGACATTTTGATCAACTTTGGTTGATAAGAACACCTGGTATATAATCGATATCAGAGATGTCATAATCTAATTATTTGGCGTATATATCATTATTTAATATCCCAGAAATCGGGCCCGGACATCGTTCCCCCGTTGCACCCCCGGCCGGCGCGTTTGCTCAAATCCTCGTCCGGACGGCCGTCACAGACGCCGAAATGATATTTTGATCAACTTTGGTTGATAATAACACTTTATATAAAATTGATATCACAGGTGTCATAATCTAATTATTTAGTGTATGTGTTCTTAATTAATAACAGAGAATAGTGGACCCGTGTCTCGTTCCCCTGTTGCACCTCGGTTGAGCCCTTTGGATATCTGGAAGGAATGGCCCTTCCCATTTCGAACTCCTTCCGAGTTTAGACGCATGCGTATTACGATAATACTAGAACTTAGTACGTGGGACGCCTAAGAACGGAGTCTTGTCTGGGACGCATCTTTAAAGGCTCTGTGTGCATCAGGGTTAAAGGTGGTGTCCGCGAAGAATCTGGAATTGTGAAGTAAATGTGGTATCAACTACGAGATGCCTTCCTAGAAGAAAACACCTGAAAAGTTTCGCAGAATTCGTTCTGTTAAAAAAAAAAAAAACATCAAAAACATCGACTCCGAAACCAAATGCCGGCTTCCGGTTGAAACAGCCCTTTCCCGCTTCACCGTCACCTGCCTTCCTGTGACGTAATTGGACTTGCCGTCGAGATTCCCAATCGCTCAGCTGACGGCGGCTCCATAGCACCCAAACCATCATGCAGACCACGAACGCAGGCATGTCTATCGAAGCTACTGCTTGGCAGGAGACTGAGTCAGAAAACCGCATGAATATTTGTGACCCACAACCTTCCTTTACCGTACCGCTGCCATTTTGCAACACGGAAAGCGTTGGTGTCAGATCGAGCAGCAATCTTGAGAACGGCGAGCGCAGAACGCATCGGACAGGTAGGACATCCCTCCACTTTTTTTTTTCCTGCAATTTGACTCAGTTTAGACTCTAAAAATGTTCACAATTATGTAGGTTATTGGGTGCTTGCTGATAGTACTGCCGAGACGGACCATTGGCTATGCTGCCGCTACGACGGGGCACTGTGTGACACAGAAGACGTCGAGTACGTAATGGAGGTTTTGTTCCATCGTACTACATTCATTCTTTACAAACATATATTCTTATTTTCGTAATGATATATCTTGCGTGGTTTGGAGCAGGAGCGCGTGCAACGCACACACATACAGTACGGTACAGTGCGTGTACATACAGTATGGAGATGTTGGTTTTAGGCAACTTTTGAATTCTGAGACAATGCTTGTTGCGAAAACGTGGTAAATGATGTCATGTACGTGGCATGTCATTCACAACCAGAGTTCGAGGTAACTCGTTACAAGTAACTCGTTACTGTAACTAAGTTCCTTTTTTTGGTAACTTGTAACTTAACGCGGTACTTTTGCCCCGTGGTAACTTTCAGAGGAACTCGTTCCTTTTTCAGGCAACTTTGCCAAAGTAACTTAAGTTAAGTTCCAAGTTACTTTTAACTCGCTTTTCACTCACGTCCACATATTTTCTTGCTTTCTCTCCAGTTCCCTCAAGGCATTTTTTGTCATAAAAGGTGATATTCAATCAATGACAGTATTTTATTGAGGAAGTAAGAACCGCTGCCATTGAAATTAAGCTGAACCATTGTACGTCCACAGGGAGTAAGATGCAAGACGTTCGAATAGACCTTTACCAGAGAAACGTCACCATGACAATGGTAGACAGACTGAAACCGAAACAAATCGGAAGGAGAGGGCTGGGTTCCAGTACGGGCACTTGTTCGCTGCCTCCCATTGAAAGAAAAGTAGGACCGAGGGCCGCGTCCCTTTAAAGGCCATATCGTAATCCCCTCAAGACGGTACGTGGCTTTCGGGCGCGACCTTGTTCACCTCTAGCATCGAACGTAGTTCAATTCTACCAAATTTGTGGCGCTGTCGAACACTATGACGTCATTTGTTTACAAACCGGCAGAGGTCTATTTTTGGAAAACGATATAAGCGTGTTGCACTCCTACGCAGGCAACTCAAGGTCTAACTCAACTGCTCACGCGCGCTGCAACTGCGTAATGCTATTTTGTGTCGGAAGTAACTTGGAAATAACTCGTTCTCTTTTTTTAGTAACTCAGTAACTGCGAGTTACATTTCAGGCTGAAGAACTTCGTTATTAACTTAATTACATTTTGCACACGGTAACTTAACTTGTAACGAGTTGTTTTTGCTGAGTAACTTCTCAATCTATGTTCACAACTACCAAAAACATGTCAGTACATCACGTACGTTCTAGTGTTCGCTGTTGCGCGGCTGGATACAATCCCGTTGTCCGCGGTGCAGGTGGTTGCTGTTTGGAAGCTAAAAACATGCTATAGCAGATCATTCATAGATATATATCCAAGCAGAATGCGATTTAAATTTATTCTAGAACTACATCGCATTTGGCAGCATGGTCTCTGAACATGTACACGAGTAAACATACAAAGTCACTGACATTTCAGGATCCAAAACCAGGCCTCGTAACAAATATTTGCAGAAACCTTCATATAATCTATCAACACCAAAACAATGGATGCAGCAGGTTGCACATAAGCTTACAGTACTAATGTTTTTTTACACGTTTTGAGGTTGAATTGTTAATCTGTAATTGGTCGTAATATATAAATGGAATTTGACAGTGATTTGATACTCTTGTCAAACAGTTCCGTTCAGCTGCCAGTGGATTTTGAACTCTGTCTTCTCCAATGACTTTGATCTGCAACTCCTGCGCAAACCAACATCGAAGCAGGAAGCTCTGTAATTATGATGGGCACAATGTCCAAACGAATACAAATTGGGAAGCACACATGATAGGTAATTAACCTTTTTTTTTACCTTTGCAAGGTATCCCAGTATCTGGGGAAAGGACAAAGAACCGTTCATTCATTTCTTGCGTTCAAGTGTTCTGTTCATTTGTCTTTTCCCAAAGACTCAGAGATATGTTGCCAACTTATTACTATACAAACTATACATTAACTCACTGTCATATTACACACATATCCAGTCTTATTTTCTGATTTTGTCATTCACAATAGTGTTCCGCTTGTATACACATCATTCTTTGCATTATTCACATAGCCATGACTAGAAAAGTGATCATACCTCTCATTCTTTAGAGGACTGTAGCGAGGTGTGAGAAGTAGAGATTGCTTCCAGCGACTTGTGTTGAAAATTTCTGCTGCACTCCAAAGGAACACAAATGGTTCAAATTATCCGTGGTCCTAGCCGCGGAATATCACCGCACAAATATGGGCCCACTCACCGCACATGTAATCCACTTCCTTATTGTGTCCATGCCATAGTTCACCAGCTATTGTCGCCTGTCAGTTTATCTATATTGCACAACGCATAATCATATGAATGCGGCATGCTGTCTCAACTTGGAAGTATTTAATGGAATACTCATCTTCTGCATCAATAAGCAGCTCCAACAATCCGCCAAGTAGCTTCTGGCATACATCATACATGTAGACATCCATGATTAAAACACTAACAGCATCATGATGCCTGTCATTGTTTACAATGTGTCTTCCCTGCAGTTTATCTAAATTGGGCAATGCATAATCATATCAATGCCGCATGCTGTTTCAAGTTAGAAGTATTTAATGGAATACTCATCTTCTGCATCAAGAACCAGCTCCAACAATCCACCATGTAGTTATTGTCATACATCATACATGTAGACATCCATGATTAAAACACTAACAGCATCATGATGCCTGTCATTGTTTACAAGGTGTCGTCCCTTCAGTTTATCTAAATTGGGCAATGCATAATCATATCAATGCCGCATGCTGTTTCAAGTTAGAAGTATTTAATGGAATACTCATCTTCTGCATCAAGAACCAGCTCCAACAATCCACCATGTAGTTATTGGCATACATCATACGTGTAGACATCCATGATTAAAACACTAACAGCATCGTGATGCCTGTCATTGTTTACAAGGTGTCGTCCCTTCAGTTTACCTAAATTGGGCAATTCATAATCATATCAATGCCGCATGCTGTCTGAAGTTAGAAGTATTTAATGGAATACTCATCTTCTGCATCAAGAACCAGCTCCAACAATCCGCCACGTAGCTCCTGGCATACATCATACATGTAGACATCCATGATTAAAACACTAACAGCATCTTGATGCCTGTCATTGTTTACAAGGTGTCGTCCCTTCAGTTTACCTAAATTGGGCAAAGCATAATCATATCAATGCCGCATGCTGTTCCAACTTAGAAGTACTTAATGGAATACTCATCTTCTGCATCAAGAACCAGCTCCAACAATCCGCCACGTAGCTTCTGGCATACATCATACATGTAGACATCCATGATTAAAACACTAACAGCATCATGCTGCCTGTCATTGTTTACAAGGTGTCGTCCCTTCAATTTACTTAAATTGGGCAATGCATAATCATATCAATGCCGCATGCTGTTGAAAGTTAGAAGTATTTAATGAAATACTCATCTTCTGCATCAAGAACCAGCTCCAACAATCCGCCACGTAGCTCCTGGCATACATCATACATGTAGACATCCATGATTAAAACACTAACATCATTATGATGCCTGTCATTGTTTACAAGGTGTCGTCCCTTCAGTTTACCTAAATTGGGCAATGCATAATCATATCCATGCGGCATGCTGTCTCAAGTTATAAGTATTTAATGGAATACTCATCTTCTGCATCAATAAGCAGCTCCAACAATCCACCAAGTAGCTCCTGTCATACATCATACATGTAGACATCCGTGATTAAAACACTAACAGCATCATGATGCTGACATTGTTTACAAGGTGTCGTCCCTTCAGTTTAGCTAAATTCGGCAATAGATATTCATATCAATGCCGCATGCTGTTTCAAGTTAGAAGTATTTAATGGAATACTCATCTTCTGCATCAAGTCCCAGCTCCAACAATCCGCCAAGTAGCTCCTGTCATACATCATACATCTAGACATCCACGATTAAAACACGAACAGCATCATGATGCCTGTCATTGTTTACAAGGTGTCGTCCCTTCAGTTTACCTAAATTGGGCAATGCATAATCATATCAATGCCGCATGCTGTTTCAAGTTAGAAGTATTTAATGGAATACTCAAATTCTGCATCAAGAACCAGCTCCAACAATCCACCATGTAGTTCTTGGCATACATCATAAATGTAGACATCCATGATTAAAACACTAACAGCATCATGATGCCTGTCATTGTTTACAAGGTGTCGTCCCTTCAGTTTATCTAAATTGGGCAATGCATAATCATATCAATGCCGCATGCTGTTTCAAGTTAGAAGTATTTAATGGAATACTCAAATTCTGCATCAAGAACCAGCTCCAACAATCCACCATGTAGTTCTTGGCATACATCATAAATGTAGACATCCATGATTAAAACACTAACAGCATCATGATGCCTGTCATTGTTTACAAGGTGTCGTCCCTTCAGTTTAGCTAAATTGGGCAATGCATAATCATATCAATGCCGCATGCTGTTTCAAGTTAGAAGTATTTAATGGAATACTCATCTTCTGCATCAAAAACCAGCTCCAACAATCCACCATGTAGTTCTTGGCATACATCATAAATGTAGACATCCATGATTAAAACACTAACTGCATCATGATGCCTGTCATTGTTTACAAGGTGTCGTCCCTTCAGTTTATCTAAATTGGGCAATGCATAATCATATCAATGCCGCATGCTGTTTCAAGTTAGAAGTATTTAATGGAATACTCAAATTCTGCATCAAGAACCAGCTCCAACAATCCACCATGTAGTTCTTGGCATACATCATAAATGTAGACATCCATGATTAAAACACTAACAGCATCATGATGCCTGTCATTGTTTACAAGCTGTCGTCCCTTCAGTTTATCTAAATTGGGCAATGCATAATCATATCAATGCCGCATGCTGTTTCAAGTTAGAAGTATTTAATGGAATACTCATCTTCTGCATCAAGAACCAGCTCCAACAATCCACCATGTAGTTCTTGGCATACATCATAAATGTAGACATCCATGATTAAAACACTAACAGCATCATGATGCCTGTCATTGCTTACAAGGTGTCGTCCCTTCAGTGTATCTAAATTGGGCAATGCATAATCATATCAATGCCGCATGCTGTTTCAAGTTAGAAGTATTTAATGGAACACTCATCTTCTGCATCAAGAACCAGCTCCAACAATCCACCATGTAGTTCTTGGCATACACCATAAATGTAGACATCCATGATTAAAACACCAACAGCATCACGATGCCTGTCATTGTTTACAAGGTGTCGTCCCTTCAGTTTTACCTAAATTGGGCAATGCATAATCATATCAATGCCGCATGCTGTTTCAAGTTAGAAGTATTTAATGGAACACTCATCTTCTGCATCAAGAACCAGCTCCAACAATCCACCACGTAGTTCTTGGCATACATCATAAATGTAGACATCCATGATTAAAACACTAACAGCATCATGATGCCTGTCATTGCTTACAAGGTGTCGTCCCTTCAGTGTATCTAAATTGGGCAATGCATAATCATATCAATGCCGCATGCTGTTTCAAGTTAGAAGTATTTAATGGAATACTCATCTTCTGCATCAAGAACCAGCTCCAACAATCCACCATGTAGTTCTTGGCATACATCCATGATTAAAACAATAACAGCATCATGATGCCTGTCATTGCTTACAAGGTGTCGTCCCTTCAGTGTATCTAAATTGGGCAATGCATAATCATATCAATGCCGCATGCTGTTTCAAGTTAGAAGTATTTAATGGAACACTCATCTTCTGCATCAAGAACCAGCTCCAACAATCCACCATGTAGTTCTTGGCATACATCATAAATGTAGACATCCATGATTAAAACACTAACAGCATCATGATGCCTGTCATTGCTTACAAGGTGTCGTCCCTTCAGTGTATCTAAATTGGGCAATGCATAATCATATCAATGCCGCATGCTGTTTCAAGTTAGAAGTATTTAATGGAACACTCATCTTCTGCATCAAGAACCAGCTCCAACAATCCACCATGTAGTTCTTGGCATACATCATAAATGTAGACATCCATGATTAAAACACTAACAGCATCACGATGCCTGTCATTGTTTACAAGGTGTCGTCCCTTCAGTTTTACCTAAATTGGGCAATGCATAATCATATCAATGCCGCATGCTGTTTCAAGTTAGAAGTATTTAATGGAACACTCACCTTCTGCATCAAGAACCAGCTCCAACAATCCACCATGTAGTTATTGGCATACATCATAAATGTAGACATCCATGATTAAAACACTAACAGCATCATGATGCCTGTCATTGTTTACAAGGTGTCGTCCCTTCAGTTTATCTAAATTGGGCAATGCATAATCATATCAATGCCGCATGCTGTTTCAAGTTAGAAGTATTTAATGGAATACTCATCTTCTGCATCAAGAACCAGCTCCAACAATCCACCATGTAGTTCTTGGCATACATCATAAATGTAGACATCCATGATTAAAACACTAACAGCATCATGATGTCTGTCATTGTTTACAAGCTGTCGTCCCTTCAGTTTATCTAAACTGGGCAATGCATAAGCACATCAATGCCGCATGCTGTTTCAAGTTAGAAGTATTTAATGGAATACTCAAATTCTGCATCAAGAACCAGCTCCAACAATCCACCATGTAGTTCTTGGCATACATCATAAATGTAGACATCCATGATTAAAACACTAACAGCATCATGATGCCTGTCATTGCTTACAAGGTGTCGTCCCTTCAGTGTATCTAAATTGGGCAATGCATAATCATATCAATGCCGCATGCTGTTTCAAGTTAGAAGTATTTAATGGAACACTCATCTTCTGCATCAAGAACCAGCTCCAACAATCCACCATGTAGTTCTTGGCATACATCATAAATGTAGACATCCATGATTAAAACACTAACAGCATCACGATGCCTGTCATTGTTTACAAGGTGTCGTTTCTTCAGTTTTACCTAAATTGGGCAATGCATAATCATATCAATGCCGCATGCTGTTTCAAGTTAGAAGTATTTAATGGAACACTCATCTTCTGCATCAAGAACCAGCTCCAACAATCCACCATGTAGTTCTTGGCATACATCATAAATGTAGACATCCATGATTAAAACACTAACAGCATCATGATGCCTGTCATTGGTTACAAGGTGTCGTCCCTTCAGTGTATCTAAATTGGGCAATGCATAATCATATCAATGCCGCATGCTGTTTCAAGTTAGAAGTATTTAATGGAACACTCATCTTCTGCATCAAGAACCAGCTCCAACAATCCACCATGTAGTTCCTGGCATACATCATAAATGTAGACATCCATGATTAAAACACTAACAGCATCATGATGCCTGTCATTGCTTACAAGGTGTCGTCCCTTCAGTGTATCTAAATTGGGCAATGCATAATCATATCAATGCCGCATGCTGTTTCAAGTTAGAAGTATTTAATGGAATACTCATCTTCTGCATCAAGAACCAGCTCCAACAATCCACCATGTAGTTCTTGGCATACATCATAAATGTAGACATCCATGATTAAAACACTAACAGCATCATGATGCCTGTCATTGCTTACAAGGTGTCGTCCCTTCAGTGTATCTAAATTGGGCAATGCATAATCATATCAATGCCGCATGCTGTTTCAAGTTAGAAGTATTTAATGGAACACTCATCTTCTGCATCAAGAACCAGCTCCAACAATCCACCATGTAGTTCTTGGCATACATCATAAATGTAGACATCCATGATTAAAACATTAACAGCATCACGATGCCTGTCATTGTTTACAAGGTGTCGTCCCTTCAGTTTTACCTAAATTGGGCAATGCATAATCATATCAATGCCGCATGCTGTTTCAAGTTAGAAGTATTTAATGGAACACTCATCTTCTGCATCAGGAACCAGTTCCAACAATCCATCATGTAGTTCTTGGCATATATCATAAATGTAGACATCCATGATTAAAACACTAACAGCATCATGATGCCTGGCATTGTTTACAAGGTGTCGTCCCTTCTGTTTACCTAAATTGGGCAATTCATAATCATATCAATGCCGCATGCTGTCTCAAGTTAGAAGTATTTAATGGAGTACGCATCTTCTGCATCAAGAACCAGCTCCACAATCCGCCACGTAGCTCCTGGCATACATCATACATGTAGACATCCATGATTAAAACACTAACAGCAATCATGATGCCTGTCATTGCTTACAAGGTGTCGTCCCTTCAGTTTAGCTAAATTCGGCAATAGATAATCATATCAATGCCGCATGCTGTTTCAAGTTAGAAGTATTTAATGGAATACTCATCTTCTGCATCAAGTCCCAGCCTCCAACAATTCGCCAAGTAGCTCCTGTCATACATCATACATGTAGACATCCATGATTAAAACACTAACAGCATCATGATGCCTGTCATTGTTTACAAGGTGTCGTCCCTTCAGTGTATCTAAATTGGGCAATGCATAATCATATCAATGCCGCATGCTGTTTCAAGTTAGAAGTATTTAATGGAACACTCATCTTCTGCATCAAGAACCAGCTCCAACAATCCACCATGTAGTTCTTGGCATACATCATAAATGTAGACATCCATGATTAAACACTAACAGCATCACGATGCCTGTCATTGCTTACAAGGTGTCGTCCCTTCAGTTTTACCTAAATTGGGCAATGCATAATCATATCAATGCGCATGCTGTTTCAAGTTAGAAGTATTTAATGGAACACTCATCTTCTGCATCAGGAACCAGTTCCAACAATCCATCATGTAGTTCTTGGCATATATCATAAATGTAGACATCCATGATTAAAACACTAACAGCATCATGATGCCTGGCATTGTTTACAAGGTGTCGTCCCTTCAGTTTACCTAAATTGGGCAATTCATAATCATATCAATGCCGCATGCTGTCTCAAGTTAGAAGTATTTAATGGAGTACGCATCTTCTGCATCAAGAACCAGCTCCAACAATCCGCCACGTAGCTCCTGGCATACATCATACATGTAGACATCCATGATTAAAACACTAACAGCATCATGATGCCTGTCATTGCTTACAAGGTGTCGTCCCTTCAGTTTAGCTAAATTCGGCAATAGATAATCATATCAATGCCGCATGCTGTTTCAAGTTAGAAGTATTAATGGAATACTCATCTTCTGCATCAAGTCCCAGCTCCAACAATTCGCCAAGTAGCTCCTGTCATACATCATACATGTAGACATCCATGATTAAAACACTAACAGCATCATGATGCCTGTCAGTAGTATAGATATAGACTGTATAATTTTCGAGCGGCATAAGAACCGAGCGGCATAAGAACCGAGCGGCATAAGAACCGAGCGGCACAAGAACCGAGCGCTATAACGGGCTCTTTTTTCTAATCCAAGATGGCCGATTCTAAGCCAACACAATCCAGTTCTAAGCCAACACAAGCCAAATCCAAAGCCATCTGATTGGCCACCATTAGCTCCGCCCACTTCACACGTTGATTGGCCCATGCTAAGCCTACTGATCTTTGATTGGTTGACCGTAGCTCCTTCATGCTAATTAATTGGCTCCGCCCCCACTTCACACGCTGATTGGCTCATGCTAAGCCTTGACTGAGCATTGATTGGTTTACCGTAAGCTCCACCCCTTCATGCTAATTACTTGGCTCCGCGCGCGCCCGTTGATTGGCCACCGCTACTGATCGCGCGCGCGTTGATTGGTTCACCATAGCTCCGCCCCCGCCCGTTTATGTTCTTTACTTGACTCCACCCCAGCGGGCTTCACGCTGATTGGCCGGCGCGACCGCTGATTGGTCAGGCGCGGCTGCAGCGACCCCCACTGCGGCCCTATCTCAGATGTCCAAACTTACCCATCTGATTGGTCCATTCTAAGCCACTCTCCTAGCCCCCCCATCTGATTGGCCGCCGCCACTGCCTTCACCGGCACCCACCCGTTGCGGCCCTATCTCAGATGTTCAAACTTATACCGATTGGCTCGCCACCAGACGGCGCGCGGCGGCGGCGGCGGCGGCTTCAGATGGTTCTAACCTAATGTCTCTATCTCATACAACCAAACTTACCTCGTGCCACCAGATGGCGCGACTCAGGTGCATCAACTCCACGCGGTTCCGCTTCGAGGCGTCACACGAGCGAGAGAACTTCGTCGAGATGTGCTGCCACATATTGCGCTCCCGTATCACCGCAAGCAAGTTGCGGGAAATCATACGCGAAATCTTGGACGAGTACCTGTCGGCTTACAGGGAGCAATCACTGCGCGAGCTTCAGGAACTATGTCAGGAAGAAATAAGAGTCCTGGAGACGATCATCAATCGCTCTAGGAGCTATGGATGAAAATAAAGATGCATCACACCTCGGTACACAGTCTGCTCGAGTTATTCACGATGCGCATGCAGTTCCAGCACCCTGCTCGAATTCTCATCTCTGGCGCGTCCAGTGTGGGAAGACGGTGCTCACGCAGAATATAATGAGACATCCGAATTATTTAGCATTCCACCGCAGAAGATACTCTACGTACGAAAGTATGCAGCCGGCTGGGAAAAGGATTTCGACGGTGTGGAGTTTATGGACAGGATACCCGCAGATTGGGATGAGCGATATCCCACTCTCATAGTTATTGACGATCAAATCACGGAAAAGGGGGTTCTATCGAGGTAGAGTCGCTGTTTGTACGTGGTAGCCACCATAAGAATGCGTCCGTGATCCTGATCACACAAGCCTTGTTCTATCACAATGCCGCTTTTCGAACGATATCGCTGAACGCCAGTTATATCGTATTGTTCCGGAACGCGCGGTCCGTACAACAGATCGAAACCTTCGGACGTCAGGTATTCCGGGAAACAGGGGCTCTCCTATTTTCTCGACGCATATACCCAGCGACGGAGAAGGCGCACGGTTATTTAGTTGTGGATCTGCACGCGCAAACACCTCCCTCTCGTAGCCTGCGAACGGGTATTTTACCGCACGACCGGCAGTTCCTGTTTACGCCCGCGAAATGACGGCCGATCTTAGAAGACATCTCACGCTCCTCAAAGTATTGGCCGCCAGCAACCGACGCACCGCGCAGAGTTACTTAAGAGCTCAGCTGCGACGACATTCGAATCCTTTCGGAATCTGTCTGAACATTCTACGCGGAAATATCCCACTTTCGACGGAACTTCATAAAAACCTGAAGAAACACAAAAAAATCCCTCGCTTCCTCGCCTACAAGTCACTTCATAAGTGCCCCCGGCAGTTGAAGAAATTTATTAGGGGACAACGAGGTGGTCTCATTCCCATACTTCCACTGCTCCTCTCAGGGCTATCAAGTCTCGTGGCGGGAGTCGCCGGGCGAGCGATATCCAAAGCCATCGGTCCATGGCTCATAGAATAGAAATAGGTGAAGTTCTGAAATCTAACGATTCGGACGATGTAAAAGTGGCAAAATACTGGAAGCCCTCTATTACTTGCTGAAGCGAGCTCACTATCATCCTCCTCCTCCTCCTCCTCCTCCTCCTCTGGAACCTGTCCATTCGGAGCCCGAACCGGAACCCAATCCATTCGATTTAATCTTCTACCCTCCGGCGTTGATAAAGCACGCGCGAAATCTGTGCTAAAAGAATTGAAGAAAGTTTTCACCTGGCAGGCGGATAATGTGCTAGTATATAGAGGGAAGCGAATCAATCGCTCAAACATTGTGGCTCTCGTGAGCTACTTAGCACGTCGTAGCGCGCTCATCAAGAAACCCAGCTGGTACAAAAAAAGTATCGAAAATTATAAGCGCTTTGAAAATACAGCGAATTGCTCGCTGGAGCAATATGGGGCCCTATAGAAAGATCAAGGAGAAAGGGTTAGGTGGAGTGGATCGGTACCGACCGTTATCACAAGCTCACGCGCGCAGAAGCCGTGGAACCGCTGAAAAAGAAGATGCTTACACCCTTCACAAGCCAGTGAAGAAAAAATTAAGCGGCGCTCCATCATCGCAACTCACGTGCGGGGATTTATATCAGGCAGACCTTCTGGTATGCGCAAATATCAGAAATTTACAAAGGGCTTCAGGTACATCCTAACGGTCATAGATACGCTATCGAGGTACCTGTACATGGTCCCATTCGCCACAAAGAGCCCGCAAGACGTAAAGAAAGCCTTCCAACGAGTTTTCCGTCACGGAATTCCGAAGAATTTGCTCACGGATCGCGGGAGCGAATTTTGGGGTTCCCCGTTCGTCAGTACTTTCAGTCGCTGCTAATCACTATAGCACACAAAGCGGAATGAAAGCGGCCTCTGTGAACGCGTGCAGAGAACAATTAGGGAAAGAATAGCCAGGCATTTCACTAGTACGGGGAGTTTAATTATATCAACGCGCTGCCGAAGATAGTGGCCGACTATAACGACCTCGGTACACTCCGTCACGGCGAAAAGCCGAAAAAACGTGAACGCCGGAAATGAAGTAGCTCTGTTCAACAGATTGAATCGTAAGACGACCCCGCGCGAGAGCAAGTATAAATCAGGGGACCAGGTGCGGCTCGCGTTTTAGACCGCGGCGTGTTCGCCCAAAGGCTACGATCAACAGGTGTGGACGGCCGAAGTGTTCGAGGTGTCGCGAACGAGAAAGACCGATCCGCCCGTAGTGTACGTGAAAGATTCGACGGGAAAAGAAATACTGGGATCATTCTACGAGCAGGAGCTGCAGCCAGTCACCATCTTTCCTCGTACGATAAGCGACTCATATCCGCGGTGATTAGAAAGAAGAAATTACGGGGTATTGCACTACTTGGTTCGTTGTTCGGATACGCCAAAGATCACGATTCTTGGGTGCCCGCCAACGATGTCAGAAATGGAATTTTACGTGTATCTGCTCTCGAAACGCCAGCATGGACCTGTACCCGTCCAACACGCTAGAATGACTTCACGATCGCGTTAGATAAGCCGCTACACCTGGATGATTCGTACGTCGTCGGTCTAGAGGGATTTTCCATTCCCAACAGCTTCCTGAACGTGAACCAAGCGCCTGATAACCTGATAACGCTATCAACGGAGAAGTGGCAAACAAAACAGCTCACGTTCGAAGACACGGACACGCTACTGAATAAAATATTCCCCGAATATGGGATAGAGTGGACTTACGAGGAAGATCACTACGTGTTTAAGCTACCGTCGCGCGTGCGCTCGGCGAAACTAATCGACAGACCGCTGCATCTCGCCTTTGGAATCGTCGACATCGATGGAGATCACCGGAGGGCGGTAAAGTACGCGCCGTCCCAAACGTGTTACCGCTCGCGGAGGAAAGAGCCGTTATGATGCGAGTTCGCCGGGTGATAGTGATCAATAACGATCTAATTTTAGAACCCCGATCGCTCATTACCGACACATTCAACGAATTCTTCAGAGCGACGAACGATACAGAATCACGGGTGGAATACAAAGACAACACTTACTCGCTTTCTCTCCCGACGAATTTCAACTTGTCGACCGAGTTCCTGGACCTCATTCAGGTGAAGCACATCCACGTTGAAGGATCCCGAAAGCACATCACGTGTAATCCCATAGTGAAGACGTACCGCATCCACATAAACACTCGAGAGACGGAAAGTCGGCGCATTTCACTTCCACCGAATTACTACGAAACACCCGAAGCTCTCGTGAGCGCCATCCATGAGCGTCTGCAGCCGGAGGCTTCCCTCACGTACGATGCATGGGCGAGGAAGTGTTCGTTGAGCTTGCGGGAAAACGTGTCGCTTACATTATCCGATTACTTTGCGTACCTACTGGGTTTCGGCGCGAAAACCGTATTTACGGAAAACGATACGGGCGTCGACGAAGTGACCATAGATCTTCCCATTAACTGTATTATGATATACACGGATCTCGTCACGCCCTCCGTAGTGGGAAACGGGCGGCATCCGATACTGAAATTAATTCCATTCGTATACGATAGAACGAAAGAACAACTGAGTTTCAGCTTTCTACCCGTTCAGTATTTTAAGTTAGTGCAGCGCGAAATTTCCTCAATCACCGTCTCCATACGCGACGACACGGTCGCAAGCTACCGCTACAAAATCGCGGTAGATCGACGCTGACGCTGCACTTTAAGCATGTACACTAAAGCGGTACCAATCTACGGATTTGGCGTTCCGACGGTATACAGGTCGCACCTGTACCAGAGGGGAGGCAATTTCTTTTCTCAGCTCGGGCGTTTCGCTATTCCACTCTTTAAACGCGTATCGCCCTACTTAAAAAAGACGGCTGTTGCGGCCGCTAAGCGCGTGGCCAAAAATCTGTCGGAGGGAGACTCTTTCCGAAGTGCGCTTAAAAGATCGGCGAAAGATACGGGCCGTGAAATTCTCCGCGACCTCGGAGGGGCTGGCGGGCGAAGAAAGAGGAGAAAACCGGACGTCTTCGACGGCATAAATCACGCTGGTTGCGCGGCCACAATTTAGTTGCGAGATGGACACGATTAACGTCGTACATCCCGACACTCCTCTGTTGGATAAGTCGGAAACACAGTTATTTTCCGTGCCGGGAACGCAGTGGCATATACTGAAGGGGGAATATGAGGTATTCTACCCGGTCGCTGACATATCCTCCGTCATAGAGTTCCAGCTTTCGAATTTGGGGCACCACTATCTCGATTTGAACTCCGCGTACATAGTGACGAAAGTCCGCATCGTACGTGACGATGGTTCGCTACCGGAAACACAGGCTGGCGATCGGACGACCTACGACGAGGTCTACCCCGTCAACGCGTTCGCCAGCTCGCTTTTCAAGAACGTAGCCGTCTTCTTGAATCAGACCATGATTACGAATAATGATTTGTATAGCTATAGAAGCTACTTGGATATTTTGCTTCACGCCAGCACCACGGAGCAAAATACCGTGCATAAAGCAGGTCTGTACACGCAAGAAGAAGCGCGTCAAACGGAAAACAACATTCGCGCTCGTGGACCGGCCGAACGATACAACCTCACACGTGGCGGCAAGACCATCGACCTGGTTTCCAAGATCAACTCGGACATTTTCCTGCAGCCTAAGCTACTCATATCGGGAGTGGAAATTAGGCTTGTTTTTTATCAAGGCTCCGACGCGTTCCGCATTATGAAGACCGATCAGGAGCAGCACACGCATAAAGTGGAAATCATGAGTGCCACTTGTACATAAAGAAAATCACCGTGTCTCCCAGCCTATTCCTCGGACACGAAACGGAATTGCAGAAGCGCAAGGCTCTCTACACACTGGCCGGAAGTGAATCGCGTATTCGTTCGCTACCAGTTGGCAACCTGGATGCATGCCTGGAAGATTTATTTCCTGAGAAGATACCGTCTAAGGTGGTGGTCGCATTCGTGCCCACCCTAGCCTACCAGGGAGCATTCAATCGGGACCCGTACCGATTCGTGAACTGCGACATTGAGTCGGCGACGCTCACCGTGAACGGGACGCAGCGAATAGACACGTTCGACTTCAACAATAACCTGAACCACCGAAGCTACTTCAACCTCCTGGAGCAGCTGTGTGAGAAGCACGTCTCCTACGAATACGACCACTACGTTGGAAACAAGTTCCTACTGTACTACGACCTGGATCCGGATCAATCCTCCGTCCACCTGTCACCGATCAGGCGTGGAAACGTTCGTCTGCAACTCAAGTTCCGACGTGCCTTGGCCGAACCCACGACCGTATTGATACTGTCCGAGAGTGTGCGAATTATGTCCATCGATAAGAACAGGAACGTCACACTGGATTAGCGATGTTCGAGCAAGATATCGAGAGACTCCTGAAGTACAACGATTACACTTCGGCACTCTTCCGCGGTGTATACGCTCGAGACGATCGTCTGCCCGCACTGGATAGACCGGGTATGATCGTGGTGAACACCGATCGGCGACAGCAAGCTGGGGAGCACTGGATTTTGTACGCGAAAATGAAGGATGACCTCATCTACTTTGATTCCTTCGGATTGCCGCCCATCGAACCCGAGCTGAAACGCCTCACCGTCGACGAATATAATGATGTCTGTATCCAAAGCCTGTATTCTCCAATGTGTGGTGTGTACTGTTGTATCGCGGCGACATTGTTGGCGAAAGGGAAATCACTGAAGAGCATTGTATCCCTGTTTTCCGATAATCTCGCCGCTAATGACCTAAAATCAATAAAGCTGCTAGAAAAGTTGTTTGTCGCTTAAAAACGCCTGGTGTCCTTTATTCTCCCCCACGCGAACGCATAGAACACACTGTTTTTACCGTCGTGTTTTATTAACTTTTTGTTTACAATGGCGCGTCGCTGGCCTCGACCAGCGACGGCAAATGGTTGCTGTTGGTCGTTCGTTTGCGGCGTGATAGACAGCAACCCACGTCCGCGACCCCTTCCGCGCTGCTCTTCAAAATAGCTAGGTGGAGGCGGTTGTGGTTCACTATAGGGAGGTGGTAATGGAGCCTCCTGGCCTCCCACCACAAGAACACGGATATGCGACCCTTCCGGCAAACGGTGACCACAGGTTGGGCATTGCATCTGAAATATGCGCGCAAGTCTATAGCTATTGGAGTGAAAATAAGTTGGTACTCACTGTTGCTCTTTCGTGGTGAGACTGCGGCGGGTAACGCGAACCACCCCCACCGAGTATAAAGATTTACAACTTCGCGAGGGGAATTTTCTTTTTTCTTCTTTTTCTTCCGGATAAAGCGCGTCGTTTCACTTAGCGTGAACCCCTCCTCAACAGACAACTACGATTTATAGGCATTGGCTGGAACGTTTATTAAGCGGTAGATGATAGCGCGAAAAAAAAAAAAAAAAAAAACATACATGGCTTCGAAGCGGTGCTCCTCATATGCGGCGTGAGCAAAGCTGTTGGCTGTGATGGCACTCAGTAGAACAAAGAGGAAGGCGTAGAAGCGATGTTATGACCGGTCTATAGTCCAGCTATGGTTGAGCACAGAAGAAGAAGGTAGCACGTGCACTTGATGGCTCAGCTGTCGGGCGGTGTTGGTGGCAGCATCGGCGAGAGCGCATTCAAATCAATGCATATATATTCCGGCTCCGGCGAGGGCTGCAGTGGTGGCTGTGGTGGTGGTGATGTTGCGTCCCGTACCTTAGGTCCGATGACCAAAACGCGGAAGTGCGATCCTTCCGGTAAAGGCCGAGAGCAGGTTGGACAGTTCATCTGAAACACGTGAAAAAAAGCTATACCCATTGAATGACGTGTAATCTATTCAGTACTTACGATTTCAGTCTGGGGTGGTTGCAATCGGGTGAGCAGTGGATGAGGTCTGGGCTCACGAGATCGTTTTTGTAGGCAACCCCTCCTTTCCACGCTCGCGCAACCTTGTTTCGTCTGAATGCGCAAACTTGTTTTGAACACGCTGAACGCACAAAGTTCGTGATGGTTGTTTATGTGGTGCCGTGATATAAAAATGTGGATCGTCTGCCGGCCTTCTAGGTTTTGAAACCGAAATCTGTTTACACCGTCTTGACAACATTTTCTGCGACTGAGCTCGCCACGGAGTTTGGTCGTGAAGTGCGTTTTGATATTGGACAGGTGGCCCCATGGCGACCCAGTTCCTCGGAGAAACCTTGAAATATTTTTTTTCGCTTGGGTCCGATGCGCGCGCGCGCGAAGGACATTTGGAAACTGCATAAGCGAACCCTTTGTTTTTGGCGCTTGTTTCGGCAATGAGCGGGTGGGCTCGTAGGGATATTTTCCTTCAGATAGACTTGTCTCATCAAGCACAACAGTTTACTTTTGGTTTTAATACGTGTGGCCTCGGAAAACATGATTTACGAGGTGACCCAGTTTCTCGTTACATCACCTTGACGCAACATTTTTTTCGCTAGGGCCCGCCAGGATGGGTGGAAGTGCGTTTTTGATATTAAACAGATGGCACCGTCGTGTTGGGGCTTGTCTCAAGGTGACCCAATTTCTCGTTACATTACCTTGACGCAACTTCCCCGAGAATAAAACAAAGCTCACCATTCTATAGTATAAACTCATTTCGGCCATGAAGCGCATTTTGATATAAAACAGGCGCCCCAACGTGTTGGAACATGCAACCGACTCAAGGTGACCCAATTTCTCGGAGAAGACCTATTTACATTACCTTGACGCAACATTTTCTTCGACGGTGAATGCTCACCATTGCGGCGCGCGCGCGCGTTCTGATATTAAACAGATGGCCCCAACGCGGCCTCATCCTCGAGGTGCCACATGATTTACGACCGCGTGGAAACAAGCGAGCCCCGACGTGTTGGCGCATGTAGCGTGGATGCCGGTTTATAAGCCGCGCGATCGCCTCAGGGGGGGAACAGTCTGCTTTCACTCGCTTCACAAGTAAGTTATTCCCTCCTTTACTTGTTGCACGTTTCTTACTGATGCGCGTTTATTTTCAGTGCCTCGGTGTGTGTTCTGCTTTTTTGATCCTCACGATATCGAGGATGAATCGGACGACGACGACGATTCTCGGGACGGCGCACCTCCTACACTGTCTGCTCACGTGATGCGATCGCACCCCGACGTGGATACATCCTTCCTGCCCTTCTTCCAGACTGACGCCGCATTTAGAGGTATCGTCAAAAGATTCACGCTATTGGCATCTGTTCACGATCAGGGAGTAGAGGATTTGCGACAATATTTAATGAGTCACTTTCACGATATGCTCGCCATATTGAGAGCGCAAAGAATACCCTTTAGGTTTTGCATTTGTTCCGATGTTTTAATGGTGAGGAAACTCGGGGGGAGATAACCGCGCACATAGCCCACTTTATGGCGTTTGCTCGCGAAGTCCACAGCGATGGAGCCGTCGCGAATACCCTAATGGACGCGATTCAGGAGTCCATGGGACGCGTAGAAAATTATCAGCGGGAAGGGAGCGGGTTCGTGTCCACCGACGTCCAAAATAGAATGGACCAATCAGATGGGTAAGTTTGGACATCTGAGATAAAGCCGCAGCGGGGTCGCTGCCGCCGCGCCTGGACCAATCAGCGGTCGCGGCGGCCAATCAGCGTGAAGCCGGGGGGGCATGGGTGGAGTCAAGTAATGAACATAAACGGGCGGGGGGGCGGAGCTATGGTGAACCAATCAACGCGCGCGCGATCAGTAGCGGTGGCCAATCAATGCGCGCGGAGCCAAGTAATTAGCATGAAGGGTGGAGCTACGGTAAACCAATCAATGCTCAGTCAAGGCTTAGCATGAGCCAATCAGCGTGTGAAGTGGGGGGCGGAGCCAATTAATTAGCATGAAGGAGCTACGGTCAACCAATCAAAGATCAGTAGGCTTAGCATGGGCCAATCAACGTGTGAAGTGGGCGGAGCTAATGGCGGCCAATCAGATGGCTTTGGATTTGGCTTGTGTTGGCTTAGAACTGGATTGTGTTGGCTTAGAATCGGCCATCTTGGATTAGAAAAAAGAGCCCGTTATAGCGCTCGGTTCTTGTGCCGCTCGGTTCTTATGCCGCTCGGTTCTTATGCCGCTCGGTTCTTATGCCGCTCGAAAATTATACAGTCTATATCTATACTACTCCTGTCATTGTTTACAAGGTGTCGTCCCTTCAGTGTATCTAAATTGGGCAATGCATAATCATATCAATGCCGCATGCTGTTTCAAGTTAGAAGTATTTAATGGAACACTCATCTTCTGCATCAAGAACCAGCTCCAACAATCCACCATGTAGTTCTTGGCATAATCATAAATGTAGACATCCATGATTAAAACACTAACAGCATCATGATGCCTGTCATTGCCTACAAGGTGTCGTCCCTTCAGTGTCTCTAAATTGGGCAATGCATAATCATATCAATGCCGCATGCTGTTTCAAGTTAGAAGTATTTAATGGAACACTCATCTTCTGCATCAAGAACCAGCTCCAACAATCCACCATGTAGTTCTTGGCATACATCATAAATGTAGACATCCATGATTAAAACACTAACAGCATCATGATGCCTGTCATTGCTTACAAGGTGTCGTCCCTTCAGTGTATCTAAATTGGGCAATGCATAATCATATCAATGCCGCATGCTGTTTTAAGTTAGAAGTATTTAATGGAAACACTCATCTTCTGCATCAAGAACCAGCTCCAACAATCCACCATGTGTTCTTGGCATACATCATAAATGTAGACATC